>NW_028283769.1:0-265001 GCF_059441095.1 Idiotropiscis lumnitzeri | reverse complement strand
AAAAATTTGATATTTTAACGTCTAATATGAACAGGAAGTGAGTTATGAATTTTTGAAAGTCCGACTTTTGCCCTTTTTTGCATGTTTACAGGGGTCATTCTTTTGCACCCTGATCCTAAAGGCTTCATCTGATTGCCTTAAAATTCTGTCTGTAGCATCTGAAGACCTGGCACAAACACTGGGGCTAAAATTTTTTGTTTCCGAAATACTATATGACGGGGGCGGGGCATCAAAGTTTTCACTTAAGATTTCCTTCGCCGCAATGGACAAAATGCTTAATAACTCTCCTGCACATGCTGCTAAAAATCCAAAACTTCACATGTACATAAAGAGTCTGTACCTGAAGACATCTATATGTTTATATTCAGTTATACACCTTGCGCCAATCAATATCATTTTTTACATTTTGACGTACTGCACGGTGCCCTTTTAACGAATCTGATTGAAAATTGGCTAGAAAAGACTCAAGACATTGATCTTACTCTATCCCTATTTTTGTGACTTTCCTTCGAAGGGCGTGGCTATTACGGTGCCGCAGAGTCTGATTATTCTCCGTGGCAACAAAAGTTCCTGCAAAATGATTCAGATGATCCATCTTCTCGAAATTTTTCACATTTGAGGATATTCAGGCCCTGAAGACGGCTGCCAACTTATTTTTGATCGCAGTGGTAGCGCCACCAACTGGTTAAAACAAATACAAATCATTTTCGTTGATTTTTTTCTCCGGGCAGGTTAACAAAATCTACCTTACATTTGCTCGGATGAGTGTTTAGGCCTTGAGGATGTCACAATACGAAAGTCTTTCGCCTTCTTCAGAGTGTCACATGATGGTGTCTTGTGGCCCGTCTTTATCAGCTGATGTTCCATGAGGGCGTGACTTACCTGTCACAAGAATGAAGGCAAGTCACGCCCCCCGCTGTCCGTTCACTCCGCCAAAATGCTGCTCCAGGTGGTAGAGAGGATGAAGGCTCCCTTGTCTCTGTTCATGGTTTTTATGCCTCGCTTGCAGATCTCAATGGCCTCTCTGATCCAGCGCTGTTGTTTGTTCTCTTCTGTGCGGATGACCCTGCCCTTCTCCCGGTCCATGATGTGGTTTTCCCTTTTGCAGTGGTCAGTGATTGCTGATTTGTAATGTTCATGTTGTGCTTGTTCTTTTACTGCTCTGATTTTTCATTTTTTTGACAGGTAAGTCACACCCTCATGGAACATCAGCTCAAGACACCATCATGCGACACTCTGAAGAAGGCGAAAGACTCGCCGAAACATGTCAGGTAAAAAATTAACCTAAAACATAATTGTCTGCTTTTAATGAATCAGTCAAATATCAATAATAAGAAGACAAAATGAACCTAATACAAATAAATGAATGCTTAATAACTCCCCTGCACATGCTCCTAAAAATCCAAACCTTCACCTGTAAATAAAACGTCCCGACCTGAAGACATCTTAATGTTATTATTTTGTTATACACACAGTGCTGCCAAGTGGAATCAAAAATTTGTTTTTATTTTAATTTTCACGTACTGCATGGTGCCCTTTTGACGAATCCGACTGAAAATTAGTCAGAAAAGACTTAAGACAATGATCTTACTCTCTGCCGAATTTTGTGACGTTTTGGCAAAAGGCGTGGCTATTAAGGTGCTGAAAAGTCCGATTGTACTCTGTGGCAACAAAAGCTCCGGCAACATGACTCAGATGATCCTATCTTCTCGAAGTTGTACACATTTGAGGATACTTCAGCCCTGAAGACATCTACCAACTTATTTTACATCGTAGTAGTAGCGCCACCAACTGGTAAAAGCTAATACAAGTTATTTTCTTGGATGTTTTTCTCCGTGCAACTCAACAAGGTCGCCCTCATATATGCTCGGATGACTGTTTCGGCCATGAGGATGTCACAATACGAAATTCGTGATTTTTCGTGAAAAGTTGTGGGAGTGGCATTGCACTGTTCAGCAATAAAACAAAGCTGATTATGAGGTTCTAAATATGAACGACAACTCGTAAAACTTTACACACACATCAGGCCGAGCAAATTTATCAATATTTTATACGTTAGTTGTGCAGCTTTTTTGAAATGGCTCGCCATGGCCCTCGAGAAATGTTAAAAAAAAGCAGCTCTGGTTGAGTGTTTCACCTCGCTTTTTGTAAATTTTATGGAGTACAGTGAACCCTCGGTTATCGCGGTTAATGGGGACCGAGACCACCCGCGAAAACTGAAAATCCGCGAAGTAGCGGCGCACCTTCAAAAATGCTTAAAAAAAATATACAATATATATAATAAATATATAAATATATATATATATATATATATACATATATATATATATATATATATATATATATACGGGGAGAGAGAGAGTGAAATTCATGTTATAACAAAAAAACCAAATTATTATTAAAACATATTATTTTTTTATTCCCCAGCCATTCTTTTTGTATTTATTTAATTACTCCGACTTTTACCTGCTGGTACGCCGTCCGGTGTGCCCTGTGAAATGAAAGGTGGCATTCTTTATTTATTTATTCATTTATTCATTCATAACTGACAGCCTCGCGCTCCGCTCGTGCCCGGGCAGAAGAGGTGCTCCAATTTGGCTTAACTGTGACACACGCCCGTCCTCCTCCCCCGGAGCTTCCATTCGGTTAAACTTAGGGGCCGCTTGGCACCGCCCGTGCCCGGTGAAGGTGCTCCTCTTCGGCTTACTGTGACGCGAGCATGCCCTCCTCCTCCGGAGCTTCCATTCGGTTAAACTTAGGGGCCGCTTGGCACCGCCCGTGCCCGGGGAAGGTGCTCCTCTACGGCTTAACTGCCACGCACGCTGGCCGGAGCTCTGGTACGGTCCGAACCGCGCGAAACGTCGCCACCGATCGTGTCCGGGGGAACGTGCTCTTCTTCGTCCACTCTCCTCTTCGCCCACGCTCTTCTTCGGCGCACGCCGGCCGTCTAACCGCTCCAGCGCCCCGTCGTGCCGCTCGGCAAAACTACAATGCCCCCGAATATTTTTTAGACCCGCGAAGCACTGAACCCGCGAAAGGTGAACCGCGAAGTAGCGAGGGTTCACTGTATGTATAAGACCAAGACCTACAAAAAAGTCTCTTGGAGCAATGAGCTAGGTTTTACAGGAAGTCGGCCATTTTGAATTTACTTAAAAGGGGGCGGGTCACCACAATGGACTTTGTGTAGAAATTATTATTGGGGCCCGAGCAGCGACCGCGGCGAGGTCCCTATTGTTTTTGTAGAAAATATTATTACTTTTATTATTATTATTATTATTATTATTAGGGCCTGAGCAGCGACCGCTGCGAAGTCCCTATTGTTTTTGTAGAAATTATTATTATTATTATTTTTCCGATTGTTCGATCGCATTTTTGACCCCCGAAACATGCACAAAAACTCACCAAACTTGGCAGTCTCATCGGGCATGGCGAAAAATTTGATATTTTAACGTCTAATATGAACAGGAAGTGAGTTATGAATTTTTGAAAGTCCGACTTTTGCCCTTTTTTGCATGTTTACAGGGGTCATTCTTTTGCACCCTGATCCTAAAGGCTTCATCTGATTGCCTTAAAATTCTGTCTGTAGCATCTGAAGACCTGGCACAAACACTGGGGCTAAAATTTTTTGTTTCCGAAATACTATATGACGGGGGCGGGGCATCAAAGTTTTCACTTAAGATTTCCTTCGCCGCAATGGACAAAATGCTTTATAACTCTCCTGCACATGCTGCTAAAAATCCAAAACTTCACATGTACATAAAGCGTCTGTACCTGAAGACATCTATATGTTTATATTCAGTTATACACCTTGCGCCAATCAATATCATTTTTTACATTTTGACGTACTGCACGGTGCCCTTTTAACGAATCTGATTGAAAATTGGCTAGAAAAGACTCAAGACATTGATCTTACTCTATCCCTATTTTTGTGACTTTCCTTCGAAGGGCGTGGCTATTACGGTGCCGCAGAGTCTGATTATTCTCCGTGGCAACAAAAGTTCCTGCAAAATGATTCAGATGATCCATCTTCTCGAAATTTTTCACATTTGAGGATATTCAGGCCCTGAAGACGGCTGCCAACTTATTTTTGATCGCAGTGGTAGCGCCACCAACTGGTTAAAACAAATACAAATTATTTTCGTTGATTTTTTTCTCCGGGCAGGTTAACAAAATCTACCTTACATTTGCTCGGATGAGTGTTTAGGCCTTGAGGATGTCACAATACGAAAGTCTTTCGCCTTCTTCAGAGTGTCACATGATGGTGTCTTGTGGCCCGTCTTTATCAGCTGATGTTCCATGAGGGCGTGACTTACCTGTCACAAGAATGAAGGCAAGTCACGCCCCCCGCTGTCCGTTCACTCCGCCAAAATGCTGCTCCAGGTGGTAGAGAGGATGAAGGCTCCCTTGTCTCTGTTCATGGTTTTTATGCCTCGCTTGCAGATCTCAATGGCCTCTCTGATCCAGCGCTGTTGTTTGTTCTCTTCGGTGCGGATGACCCTGCCCTTCTCCCGGTCCATGATGTGGTTTTCCCTTTTGCAGTGGTCAGTGATTGCTGATTTGTAATGTTCATGTTGTGCTTGTTCTTTTACTGCTCTGATTTTTCATTTTTTTGACAGGTAAGTCACACCCTCATGGAACATCAGCTGATAAAGACGGGTCTAAAGACACCATCATGCGACACTCTGAAGAAGGCGAAAGACTCGCCGAAACATGTCAGGTAAAAAATTTACCTAAAACATAATTGTCTGCTTTTAATGAATCAGTCAAATATCAATAATAAGAAGACAAAATGAACCTAATACAAATAAATGAATGCTTAATAACTCCCCTGCACATGCTCCTAAAAATCCAAACCTTCACCTGTAAATAAAACGTCCCGACCTGAAGACATCTTAATGTTATTATTTTGTTATACACACAGTGCCGCCAAGTGGAATCAAAAATTTGTTTTTATTTTAATTTTCACGTACTACACGGTGCCCTTTTGACGAATCCGACTGAAAATTAGTCAGAAAAGACTCAAGACAATGATCTTACTCTCTGCCGAATTTTGTGACGTTTTGGCAAAAGGCGTGGCTATTAAGGTGCTGAAAAGTCCGATTGTACTCTGTGGCAACAAAAGCTCCGGCAACATGACTCAGATGATCCTATCTTCTCGAAGTTGTACACATTTGAGGATACTTCAGCCCTGTAGACATCTACCAACTTATTTTACATCGTAGTAGTAGCGCCACCAACTGGTAAAAGCTAATACAAGTTATTTTCTTGGATGTTTTTCTCCGTGCAACTCAACAAGGTCGCCCTCATATATGCTCGGATGACTGTTTCGGCCATGAGGATGTCACAATACGAAATTCGTGATTTTTCGTGAAAAGTTGTGGGAGTGGCATTGCACTGTTCGGCAATAAAACAATGCTGATTATGAGGTTCTAAATATGAACGACAACTCGTAAAACTTTACACACACATCAGGCCGAGCAAATTTATCAATATTTTATACGTTAGTTGTGCAGCTTTTTTGAAATGGCTCGCCATGGCCCTCGAGAAATGTTAAAAAAAAGCAGCTCTGGTTGAGTGTTTCACCTCGCTTTTTGTAAATTTTATGGAGTACAGTGAACCCTCAGTTATCGCGGTTAATGGGGACCGAGACCATCTGCGAAAACTGAAAATCCGCGAAGTAGCGGCGCACCTTCAAAAATGCTTAAAAAAAATATACAATATATATAATAAATATATAAATATATATATATATATATATATATATATATATATATATATATATATATATACGGGGAGAGAGAGAGTGAAATTCATGTTATAACAAAAAAAACAAATTATTATTAAAACGTATTATTTTTTTATTCCCCAGCCATTCTTTTTGTATTTATTTAATTACTCCGACTTTTACCTGCTGGTACGCCGTCCGGTGTGCCCTGTGAAATGAAAGGTGGCATTCTTTATTTATTTATTCATTTATTCATTCATAACTGACAGCCTCGCGCTCCGCTCGTGCCCGGGCAGAAGAGGTGCTCCAATTTGGCTTAACTGTGACACACGCCCGTCCTCCTCCCCCGGAGCTTCCATTCGGTTAAACTTAGGGGCCGCTTGGCACCGCCCGTGCCCGGGGAAGGTGCTCCTCTTCGGCTTACTGTGACGCGAGCATGCCCTCCTCCTCCGGAGCTTCCATTCGGTTAAACTTAGGGGCCGCTTGGAACCGCCCGTGCCCGGGGAAGGTGCTCCTCTTCGGCTTACTGTGACGCGAGCATGCCCTCCTCCTCCGGAGCTTCCATTCGGTTAAACTTAGGGGCCGCTTGGCACCGCCCGTGCCCGGGGAAGGTGCTCCTCTACGGCTTAACTGCCACGCACGCTGGCCGGAGCTCTGGTACGGTCCGAACCGCGCGAAACGTCGCCACCGATCGTGTCCGGGGGAACGTGCTCTTCTTCGTCCACTCTCCTCTTCGCCCACGCTCTTCTTCGGCGCACGCCGGCCGTCTAACCGCTCCAGCGCCCCGTCGTGCCGCTCGGCGAAACTACAATGCCCCCGAATATTTTTTAGACCCGCGAAGCACTGAACCCGCGAAAGGTGAACCGCGAAGTAGCGAGGGTTCACTGTATGTATAAGACCAAGACCTACAAAAAAGTCTCTTGGAGCAATGAGCTAGGTTTTACAGGAAGTCGGCCATTTTGAATTTACTTAAAAAGGGGCGGGTCACCACAATGGACTTTGTGTAGAAATTATTATTGGGGCCCGAGCAGCGACCGCGGCGAGGTCCCTATTGTTTTTGTAGAAAATATTATTACTTTTATTATTATTATTATTATTATTATTAGGGCCTGAGCAGCGACCGCTGCGAAGTCCCTATTGTTTTTGTAGAAATTATTATTATTATTATTTTTCCGATTGTTCGATCGCATTTTTGACCCCTGAAACATGCACAAAAACTCACCAAACTTGGCAGTCTCATCGGGCATGGCGAAAAATTTGATATTTTAACGTCTAATATGAACAGGAAGTGAGTTATGAATTTTTGAAAGTCCGACTTTTGCCCTTTTTTGCATGTTTACAGGGGTCATTCTTTTGCACCCTGATCCTAAAGGCTTCATCTGATTGCCTTAAAATTCTGTCTGTAGCATCTGAAGACCTGGCACAAACACTGGGGCTAAAATTTTTTGTTTCCGAAATACTATATGACGGGGGCGGGGCATCAAAGTTTTCACTTAAGATTTCCTTCGCCGCAATGGACAAAATGCTTAATAACTCTCCTGCACATGCTGCTAAAAATCCAAAACTTCACATGTACATAAAGAGTCTGTACCTGAAGACATCTATATGTTTATATTCAGTTATACACCTTGCGCCAATCAATATCATTTTTTACATTTTGACGTACTGCACGGTGCCCTTTTAACGAATCTGATTGAAAATTGGCTAGAAAAGACTCAAGACATTGATCTTACTCTATCCCTATTTTTGTGACTTTCCTTCGAAGGGCGTGGCTATTACGGTGCCGCAGAGTCTGATTATTCTCCGTGGCAACAAAAGTTCCTGCAAAATGATTCAGATGATCCATCTTCTCGAAATTTTTCACATTTGAGGATATTCAGGCCCTGAAGACGGCTGCCAACTTATTTTTGATCGCAGTGGTAGCGCCACCAACTGGTTAAAACAAATACAAATCATTTTCATTGATTTTTTTCTCCGGGCAGGTTAACAAAATCTACCTTACATTTGCTCGGATGAGTGTTTAGGCCTTGAGGATGTCACAATACGAAAGTCTTTCGCCTTCTTCAGAGTGTCACATGATGGTGTCTTGTGGCCCGTCTTTATCAGCTGATGTTCCATGAGGGCGTGACTTGCCTGTCACAAGAATGAAGGCAAGTCACGCCCCCCGCTGTCCGTTCACTCCGCCAAAATGCTGCTCCAGGTGGTAGAGAGGATGAAGGCTCCCTTGTCTCTGTTCATGGTTTTTATGCCTCGCTTGCAGATCTCAATGGCCTCTCTGATCCAGCGCTGTTGTTTGTTCTCTTCGGTGCGGATGACCCTGCCCTTCTCCCGGTCCATGATGTGGTTTTCCCTTTTGCAGTGGTCAGCGATTGCTGATTTGTAATGTTCATGTTGTGCTTGTTCTTTTACTGCTCTGATTTTTCATTTTTTTGACAGGTAAGTCACACCCTCATGGAACATCAGCTGATAAAGACGGGTCTCAAGACACCATCATGCGACACTCTGAAGAAGGCGAAAGACTCGCCGAAACATGTCAGGTAAAAAATTAACCTAAAACATAATTGTCTGCTTTTAATGAATCAGTCAAATATCAATAATAAGAAGACAAAATGAACCTAATACAAATAAATGAATGCTTAATAACTCCCCTGCACATGCTCCTAAAAATCCAAACCTTCACCTGTAAATAAAACGTCCCGACCTGAAGACATCTTAATGTTATTATTTTGTTATACACACAGTGCCGCCAAGTGGAATCAAAAATTTGTTTTTATTTTAATTTTCACGTACTGCACGGTGCCCTTTTGACGAATCCGACTGAAAATTAGTCAGAAAAGACTCAAGACAATAATCTTACTCTCTGCCGAATTTTGTGACGTTTTGGCAAAAGGCGTGGCTATTAAGGTGCTGAAAAGTCCGATTGTACTCTGTGGCAACAAAAGCTCCGGCAACATGACTCAGATGATCCTATCTTCTCGAAGTTGTACACATTTGAGGATACTTCAGCCCTGAAGACATCTACCAACTTATTTTACATCGTAGTAGTAGCGCCACCAACTGGTAAAAGCTAATACAAGTTATTTTCTTGGATGTTTTTCTCCGTGCAACTCAACAAGGTCGCCCTCATATATGCTCGGATGACTGTTTCGGCCATGAGGATGTCACAATACGAAATTCGTGATTTTTCGTGAAAAGTTGTGGGAGTGGCATTGCACTGTTCGGCAATAAAATAAAGCTGATTATGAGGTTCTAAATATGAACGACAACTCGTAAAACTTGACACACACATCAGGCCGAGCAAATTTATCAATATTTTATACGTTAGTTGTGCAGCTTTTTTGAAATGGCTCGCCATGGCCCTCGAGAAATGTTAAAAAAAAGCAGCTCTGGTTGAGTGTTTCACCTCGCTTTTTGTAAATTTTATGGAGTACAGTGAACCCTCGGTTATCGCGGTAAATGGGGACCGAGACCACCCGCGAAAACTGAAAATCCGCGAAGTAGCGGCGCACCTTCAAAAATGCTGAAAAAAATATACAATATATATAATAAATATATAAATATATATATATATATATATATATATATATATATATATATATATATATATATATATATATATATATATATATATATATATATATATACGGGGAGAGAGAGAGTGAAATTCATGTTATAACAAAAAAACCAAATTATTATTAAAACGTATTATTTTTTTATTCCCCAGCCATTCTTTTTGTATTTATTTAATTACTCCGACTTTTACCTGCTGGTACGCCGTCCGGTGTGCCCTGTGAAATGAAAGGTGGCATTCTTTATTTATTTATTCATTTATTCATTCATAACTGACAGCCTCGCACTCCGCTCGTGCCCGGGCAGAAGAGGTGCTCCAATTTGGCTTTACTGTGACACACGCCCGTCCTCCTCCGTCCGGAGCTTCCATTCGGTTAAACTTAGGGGCCGCTTGGCACCGCCCGTGCCCGGGGAAGGTGCTCCTCTTCGGCTTACTGTGACGCGAGCATGCCCTCCTCCTCCGGAGCTTCCATTCGGTTAAACTTAGGGGCCGCTTGGAACCGCCCGTGCCCGGGGAAGGTGCTCCTCTTCGGCTTACTGTGACGCGAGCATGCCCTCCTCCTCCGGAGCTTCCATTCGGTTAAACTTAGGGGCCGCTTGGCACCGCCCGTGCCCGGGGAAGGTGCTCCTCTACGGCTTAACTGCCACGCATGCTGGCCGGAGCTCTGGTACGGTCCGAACCGCGCGAAACGTCGCCACCGATCGTGTCCGGGGGAACGTGCTCTTATTCGTCCACTCTCCTCTTCGCCCACGCTCTTCTTCGGCGCACGCCGGCCGTCTAACCGCTCCAGCGCCCCGTCGTGCCGCTCGGCGAAACTACAATGCCCCCGAATATTTTTTAGACCCGCGAAGCGCTGAACCTGCGAAAGGTGAACCGCGAAGTAGCGAGGGTTCACTGTATGTATAAGACCAAGACCTACAAAAAAGTCTCTTGGAGCAATGAGCTAGGTTTTACAGGAAGTCGGCCATTTTGAATTTACTTAAAAGGGGGCGGGTCACCACAATGGACTTTGTGTAGAAATTATTATTGGGGCCCGAGCAGTGACCGCGGCGAGGTCCCTATTGTTTTTGTAGAAAATATTATTACTTTTATTATTATTATTATTATTATTATTAGGGCCTGAGCAGCGACCGCTGCGAAGTCCCTATTGTTTTTGTAGAAATTATTATTATTATTTTTCCGATTGTTCGATCGCATTTTTGACCCCCGAAACATGCACAAAAACTCACCAAACTTGGCAGTCTCATCGGGCATGGCGAAAAATTTGATATTTTAACGTCTAATATGAACAGGAAGTGAGTTATGAATTTTTGAAAGTCCGACTTTTGCCCTTTTTTGCATGTTTACAGGGGTCATTCTTTTGCACCCTGATCCTAAAGGCTTCATCTGATTGCCTAAAAATTCTGTCTGTAGCATCTGAAGACCTGGCACAAACACTGGGGCTAAAATTTTTTGTTTCCGAAATACTATATGACGGGGGCGGGGCATCAAAGTTTTCACTTAAGATTTCCTTCGCCGCAATGGACAAAATGCTTAATAACTCTCCTGCACATGCTGCTAAAAATCCAAAACTTCACATGTACATAAAGAGTCTGTACCTGAAGACATCTATATGTTTATATTCAGTTATACACCTTGCGCCAATCAATATCATTTTTTACATTTTGACGTACTGCACGGTGCCCTTTTAACGAATCTGATTGAAAATTGGCTAGAAAAGACTCAAGACATTGATCTTACTCTATCCCTATTTTTGTGACTTTCCTTCGAAGGGCGTGGCTATTACGGTGCCGCAGAGTCTGATTATTCTCCGTGGCAACAAAAGTTCCTGCAAAATGATTCAGATGATCCATCTTCTCGAAATTTTTCACATTTGAGGAAATTCAGGCCCTGAAGACGGCTGCCAACTTATTTTTGATCGCAGTGGTAGCGCCACCAACTGGTTAAAACAAATACAAATTATTTTCGTTGATTTTTTTCTCCGGGCAGGTTAACAAAATCTACCTTACATTTGCTCGGATGAGTGTTTAGGCCTTGAGGATGTCACAATACGAAAGTCTTTCGCCTTCTTCAGAGTGTCACATGATGGTGTCTTGTGGCCCGTCTTTATCAGCTGATGTTCCATGAGGGCGTGACTTACCTGTCACAAGAATGAAGGCAAGTCACGCCCCCCGCTGTCCGTTCACTCCGCCAAAATGCTGCTCCAGGTGGTAGAGAGGATGAAGGCTCCCTTGTCTCTGTTCATGGTTTTTATGCCTCGCTTGCAGATCTCAATGGCCTCTCTGATCCAGCGCTGTTGTTTGTTCTCTTCGGTGCGGATGACCCTGCCCTTCTCCCGGTCCATGATGTGGTTTTCCCTTTTGCAGTGGTCAGTGATTGCTGATTTGTAATGTTCATGTTGTGCTTGTTCTTTTACTGCTCTGATTTTTCATTTTTTTGACAGGTAAGTCACACCCTCATGGAACATCAGCTGATAAAGACGGGTCTCAAGACACCATCATGCGACACTCTGAAGAAGGCGAAAGACTCGCCGAAACATGTCAGGTAAAAAATTAACCAAAAACATAATTGTCTGCTTTTAATGAATCAGTCAAATATCAATAATAAGAAGACAAAATGAACCTAATACAAATAAATGAATGCTTAATAACTCCCCTGCACATGCTCCTAAAAATCCAAACCTTCACCTGTAAATAAAACGTCCCGACCTGAAGACATCTTAATGTTATTATTTTGTTATACACACAGTGCCGCCAAGTGGAATCAAAAATTTGTTTTTATTTTAATTTTCACGTACTGCACGGTGCCCTTTCGACGAATCCGACTGAAAATTAGTCAGAAAAGACTCAAGACAATGATCTTACTCTCTGCCGAATTTTGTGACGTTTTGGCAAAAGGCGTGGCTATTACGGTGCTGAAAAGTCCGATTGTACTCTGTGGCAACAAAAGCTCCAGCAACATGACTCAGGTGATCCTATCTTCTCGAAGTTGCACACATTTGAGGATACTTAAGCCCTGAAGACATCTACCAACTTATTTTTCATCGTAGTAGTAGCGCCACCAACTGGTAAAAGCTAATACAAGTTATTTTCTTGGATGTTTTTCTCCGTGCAACTCAACAAGGTCGCCCTCATATATGCTCGGATGACTGTTTCGGCCATGAGGATGTCACAATACGAAATTCGTCCTTTTTCATGAAAAGTTGTGGGAGTGGCATTGCACTGTTCGGCAATAAAACAAAGCTGATTATGAGGTTCTAAATATGAACGACAACTCGTGAAACTTTACACACACATCAGGCCGAGCAAATTTCTCAATATTTTATACGTTAGTTGTGCAGCTTTTTTGAAATGGCTCTCCATGGCCCTCGAGAAATGTTCAAAAAAGCAGCCCTGGTTGAGTGTTTCACCTCGCTTTTTGTAAATTTTATGGAGTACAGTGAACCCTCGGTTATCGCGGTTAATGGGGACCGACCGAGACCACCCGCAAAAACTGAAAATCCGCGAAGTAGCGGCGCACCTTCAAAAATGCTTAAAAAAATATACAATATATATAATAAATATATAAATATATATATATATATATATATATATATATATATATATATATATATATATATATATATATATATATATACGGGGGGAGAGAGAGAGACAGAGAGTGAAATTCATGTTATAACAAAAAAAACAAATTATTATTAAAACTTATTATTTTTTTATTCCCCAACCATTCTTTTTGTATTTATTTAATTACTCCGACTTTTACCTGCTGGTACGCCGTCCGGTGTGCCCTGTGAAATGAAAGGTGGCATTCTTTATTTATTTATTCATTTATTCATTCATAACTGACAGCCTCGCGCTCCGCTCGTGCCCGGGCAGAAGAGGTGCTCCAATTCGGCTTAACTGTGACACACGCCCGCCCTCCTCCCCCGGAGCTTCCATTCGGTTAAACTTAGGGGCCGCTTGGCACCGCCCGTGCCCGGGGAAGGTGCTCCTCTTCGGTTTACTGTGACGCGAGCATGCCCTCCTCCTGCGGAGCTTCCATTCGGTTAAACTTAGGGGCCGCTTGGAACCGCCCGTGCCCGGGGAAGGTGCTCCTCTTCGGCTTACTGTGACGCGAGCATGCCCTCCTCCTCCGGAGCTTCCATTCGGTTAAACTTAGGGGCCGCTTGGCACCGCCCGTGCCCGGGGAAGGTGCTCCTCTACGGCTTAACTGCCACGCACGCCGACCGGAGCTCTGGTACGGTCCGAACCGCGCGAAACGTCGCCACCGATCGTGTCCGGGGGAACGTGCTCTTCTTCGTCCACTCTCCTCTTCGCCCACGCTCTTCTTCGGCGCACGCCGGCCGTCTAACTGCTCCAGCGCCCCGTCGTGCCGCTCGGCGAAACTACAATGCCCCCGAATATTTTTTAGACCCGCGAAGCACTGAACCCGCGAAAGGTGAACCGCGAAGTAGCGAGGGTTCACTGTATGTATAAGACCAAGACCTACAAAAAAGTCTCTTGGAGCAATGAGCTAGGTTTTACAGGAAGTCGGCCATTTTGAATTTACTTAAAAGGGGGCGGGTCACCACAATGGACTTTGTGTAGAAATTATTATTGGGGCCCGAGCAGCGACCGCGGCGAGGTCCCTATTGTTTTTGTAGAAAATATTATTACTTTTATTATTATTATTATTATTATTATTAGGGCCTGAGCAGCGACCGCTGCGAAGTCCCTATTGTTTTTGTAGAAATTATTATTATTATTATTTTTCCGATTGTTCGATCGCATTTTTGACCCCCGAAACATGCACAAAAACTCACCAAACTTGGCAGTCTCATCGGGCATGGCAAAAAATTTGATATTTTAACGTCTAATATGAACAGGAAGTGAGTTATGAATTTTTGAAAGTCCGACTTTTGCCCTTTTTTGCATGTTTACAGGGGTCATTCTTTTGCACCCTGATCCTAAAGGCTTCATCTGATTGCCTTAAAATTCTGTCTGTAGCATCTGAAGACCTGGGACAAACACTGGGGCTAAAAATTTTTGTTTCCGAAATACTATATGACGGGGGCGGGGCTTCAAAGTTTTCACTTAAGATTTCCTTCGCCGCAATGGACAAAATGCTTAATAACTCTCCTGCACATGCTGCTAAAAATCCAAAACTTCACATGTACATAAAGAGTCTGTACCTGAAGACATCTATATGTTTATATTCAGTTATACACCTTGCGCCAATCAATATCATTTTTTACATTTTGACGTACTGCACGGTGCCCTTTTAACGAATCTGATTGAAAATTGGCTAGAAAAGACTCAAGACATTGATCTTACTCTATCCCTATTTTTGTGACTTTCCTTCGAAGGGCGTGGCTATTACGGTGCCGCAGAGTCTGATTATTCTCCGTGGCAACAAAAGTTCCTGCAAAATGATTCAGATGATCCATCTTCTCGAAATTTTTCACATTTGAGGATATTCAGGCCCTGAAGACGGCTGCCAACTTATTTTTGATCGCAGTGGTAGCGCCACCAACTGGTTAAAACAAATACAAATTATTTTCGTTGATGTTTTTCTCCGGGCAGGTTAACAAAATCTACCTTATATTTGCTCGGATGAGTGTTTAGGCCTTGAGCATGTCACAATACGAAAGTCTTTCGCCTTCTTCAGAGTGTCACATGATGGTGCCTTGTGACCCGTCTTTATCAGCTGATGTTCCATGAGGGCGTGACTTACCTGTCACAAGAATGAAGGCAAGTCACGCCCCCCGCTGTCCGTTCACTCCGCCAAGATGCTGGTCCAGGTGGTAGAGAGGATGAAGGCTCCCTTGTCTCTGTTCATGGTTTTTATGCCTCGCTTGCAGATCTCAATGGCCTCTCTGATCCAGCGCTGTTGTTTGTTCTCTTCTGTGCGGATGACCCTGCCCTTCTCCCGGTCCATGATGTGGTTTTCCCTTTTGCAGTGGTCAGTGATTGCTGATTTGTAATGTTCATGTTGTGCTTGTTCTTTTACTGCTCTGATTTTTTTCATTTTTTTGACAGGTAAGTCACACCCTCATGGAACATCAGCTCAAGACACCATCATGCGACACTCTGAAGAAGGCGAAAGACTCGCCGAAACATGTCAGTGAAAAAATTAACCTAAAACATAATTGTCTGCTTTTAATGAATCAGTCAAATATCAATAATAAGAAGACAAAATGAACCTAATACAAATAAATGAATGCTTAATAACTCCCCTGCACATGCTCCTAAAAATCCAAACCTTCACCTGTAAATAAAACGTCCCGACCTGAAGACATCTTAATGTTATTATTTTGTTATACACACAGCGCCGCCAAGTGGAATCAAAAATTTGTTTTTATTTTAATTTTCACGTACTGCACGGTGCCCTTTTGACGAATCCGACTGAAAATGAGTCAGAAAAGATTCAAGACAATGATCTTACTCTGCCGAATTTTGTGACGTTTTGGCAAAAGGCGTGGCTATTACGGTGCTGAAAAGTCCGATTGTACTCTGTGGCAACAAAAGCTCCAGCAACATGACTCAGATGATCCTATCTTCTCGAAGTTGCACACATTTGAGGATACTTAAGCCCTGAAGACATCTACCAACTTATTTTTCATCGTAGTAGTAGCGCCACCAACTGGTAAAAGCTAATACAAGTTATTTTCTTGGATGTTTTTCTCCGTGCAACTCAACAAGGTCGCCCTCATATATGCTCGGATGACTGTTTCGGCCATGAGGATGTCATAATACGAAATTTGTCCTTTTTCATGAAAAGTTGTGGGAGTGGCATTGCACTGTTCGGCAATAAAACAACGCTGATTATGAGGTTCTAAATATGAACGACAACTCGTGAAACTTTACACACACATCAGGCCGAGCAAATTTATCAATATTTTATACGTTAGTTGTGCAGCTTTTTTGAAATGGCTCGCCATGGCCCTCGAGAAATGTTAAAAAAAGCAGCTCTTGTTGAGTGTTTCACCTCGCTTTTTGTAAATTTTATGGAGTACAGTGAACCCTCGGTTATCGCGGTTAACGGGGACCGAGACCACCCGCGAAAACTGAAAATCCGCGAAGTAGCGGCGCACCTTCAAAAATGCTTAAAAAAAATAAACAGGTCACTGCTCGGGCCCTAATAATAATAATAATAATAATTTCCACAAAAACAATGGGGACCTCGTAGCGGTCGCTGCTCGGGCCCTAATAATAATTTCTACAAAAACAATAGGGACCTCGCCGCGGTCGCTGCTCGGGCCCCAATAATAATTTCTACACAAAGTCCATTGTGGTGACCCGCCCCCTTTTAAGTAAATTCAAAATGGCCGACTTCCTGTAAAACCTAGCTCATTGCTCCAAGAGTCTTTTTTGTAGGTCTTGGTCTTATACATACAGTGAACCCTCGCTACTTGGCGGTTCACCTTTCGCGGGTTCAGTGCTTCGCGGGTCTAAAAAATATTCGGGGGCATTGTAGTTTCGCCGAGCGGCACGACGGGGCGCTGGAGCGGTTAGACGGCCGGCGTGCGCCAAAGAAGAGCGTGGGCGAAGAGGAGAGTGGACGAAGAAGAGCACGTTCCCCCGGACACGATCGGTGGCGACGTTTCGCGCGGTTCGGACAGTACCAGAGCTCCGGCCGGCGTGCGTGGCAGTTAAGCCGTAGAGGAGCACCTTCCCCGGGCACGGGCGGTGCCAAGCGGCCCCTAAGTTTAACCGAATGGAAGCTCCGGAGGAGGAGGGCATGCTCGCGTCACAGTAAGCCGAAGAGGAGCACCTTCCCCGGGCACGGGCGGTTCCAAGCGGCCCCTAAGTTTAACCGAATGGAAGCTCCGGAGGAGGAGGGCATGCTCGCGTCACAGTAAGCCGAAGAGGAGCACCTTCCCCGGCCACGGGCGGTTCCAAGCGGCCCCTAAGTTTAACCGAATGGAAGCTCCGGAGGAGGAGGGCATGCTCGCGTCACAGTAAGCCGAAGAGGAGCACCTTCCCCGGGCACGGGCGGTGCCAAGCGGCCCCTAAGTTTAACCGAATGGAAGCTCCGGGGGAGGAGGGTGGGCGTGTGTCACAGTTAAGCCGAATTGGAGCACCTCTTCCGCCCGGGCACGAGCGGAGCGCGAAGCTGTCAGTTATGAATGAATAAATGAATAAATAAATAAATAAATAAAGAATGGCACCTTTCATTTCACAGGGCACACCAGACGGCGTACCAGCAGGTAAAAGTCTGAGTAATTAAATAAATACAAAAAGAATGGCTGGGGAATAAAAAAATAATACGTTTTAATAATAATTTGGTTTTTTTGTTATAACATGAATTTCACTCTCTCTCTCTCTCCCCGTATATATATATACATATATTTATATATTTATTATATATATTGTATTTTTTTTAAGCATTTTTGAAGGTGCGCCGCTACTTCGCGGATTTTCAGTTTTCGCGGGTGGTCTCGGTCCCCATTAACCGCGATAACCGAGGGTTCACTGTACTCCATAAAATTTACAAAAAGCGAGGTGAAACACTCAACCAGGGCTGCTTTTTTTAACATTTCTCGAGGGCCATGGCGAGCCATTTCAAAATAGCTGCACAACTAACGTATAAAATATTGATAAATTTGCTCTGCCTGATGTGTGTGTAAAGTTTCACGAGTTGTCGTTCATATTTAGAACCTCATAATCAGCGTTGTTTTATTGCCGAACAGTGCAATGCCACTCCCACAACTTTTCACGAAAAAGGATGAATTTCGTATTGTGACATCCTCATGGCCGAAACAGTCATCCGAGCATATATGAGGGCGACCTTGTTGAGTTGCACGGAGAAAAACATCCAAAAAAATAACTTGTATTAGCTTTTACCAGTTGGTGGCGCTACTACTACGATGAAAAAGATAAGATAAGATAAGATAAGATAAGATGTCCTTTATTAGTCCCACAATGGGGAAATTTGAGGTGTTACAGCAGCAAAGATATAGATCACACAGAGTCGGCGGCGTAATGTAGCCGTTAATGTATAACATTAGCAGCAGACATTCAGAAAAAGCATGCAAATATACACAGTATAAACGTATCTAAAATAAGTTGGTGGATGTCTTCAGGGCTGAAGTATCCTCAAATGTGTACAACTTCGAGAAGATAGTATCATCTGAGTAATGTTGCCGGAGCTTTTGTTGCCACAGAGTACAATCGGACTTTTCAGCACCGTAATAGCCACGCCTTTTGCCAAAACGTCACAAAATTCGGCAGAGAGTAAGTGAGTCTTTTCTGACTAATTTTCAGTCGGATTCGTCAAAAGGGCACCGTGCAGTATGTGAAAATTAAAATAAAAACACATTTTTGATTCCACTTGGCGGCGCTGTGTGTATAACAAAATAATAACATTAAGATGTCTTCAGGTCGGGACGTTTTATTTACAGGTGAAGGTTTGGATTTTTAGGAGCATGTCCAGGGGAGTTATTAAGCATTCATTTATTTGTATTAGGTTCATTTTGTCTTCTTATTATTGATATTTGACTGATTCATTAAAAGCAGACAATTATGTTTTAGGTTAATTTTTTACCTGACATGTTTCGGCGAGTCTTTCGCCTTCTTCAGAGTGTCGCATGATGGTGTCTTGAGACCCGTCTTTATCAGCTGATGTTCCATGAGGGTGTGACTTACCTGTCAAAAAAATTAAAAAATCAGAGCAGTAAAAGAACAAGCACAACATGAACATTACAAATCAGCAATCACTGACCACTGCAAAAGGGAAAACCACATCATGGACTGGGAGAAGGGCAGGGTCATCCGCACCGGAGAGAACAAACTACAGCGCTGGATCAAAGAAGCAATTGAGATCTGCAAGCGAGGCATAAAAACCATGAACAGAGACAAGGGAGCCTTCATCCTCTCTACCACCTGGAGCAGCATCTTGGCGGAGTGAACGGACAGCGGGGGGGCGTGACTTGCCTTCATTCTTGTGACAGGTAAGGCACGCCTTCATGGAACATCAGCTGATTAAGACTGGTCACAAGACACCATCACAGGGTTCGAAGTTAACTTTAAAAACTGCTTCCCCATAGGGCAAGTGCCACTAAAATTTGCCTTGCCCGAGTGGCCAAATTACTTGCCCAACTTGGGCAAGTGACAATTTTTTTTCTCTTGCCCTGAGTGACTTTTTGTATGACAAAGTGTCTAATTACAAATTGCATGAATTTTTTGTTCGGACAGTTCCCGCCTAGAAAGAATTAAAAATACGTTACAATCATAAGTGTTGCTTATATAAAAATGTATCATGTATTAACACATTAATTAGGTGTCTGCTGACCCAGGATTATGTTATTGTTATGTTATGTTAAATATCAAAGAGAATGTGGAATGACACTGAACGATGGAAGGTGGAAGGATGTGGAAAGATCGTGAATGACATTGAATGATTTGGAATGACACTGAAAGATTTTGAATAATACTGAATGACACTGAATGAATTAAAACTCTCTGGGAACGGGCCAATTCAAGATAGCTGCCGCACTGTGGGGGAGGCTTTGGTACCAAATTTGGAAAGAGACCCAAACGGTTGGGTCCATTTTATATCAGTGTGGGGGTGAAACGTTGGTCTCGGCGGAGCTGTCTGAATATTGGAGAAGTGAGAAGACAAAGTAAAACAGAACAATTAAAATCACTCTTCAAATACATATTGTTTGGTGGGCAGAGCATGATTTACAGCTCACCATTTTATTGCATGCACCAAGCATGTTATACATTTTTCTGTCCACGGGATGGCGTAGTCAAGAAAAATGAAGCATCTCGAAGCCCATTCGTGTGTGAAGTATTTCCCTGCAGGGCTTGGCTGCTTTATGGGGCTTCATTTTGCCATCACTAGTTTTAGATAGTTTTAATTTTTGAAAGAGCATTTTCATTTTACAGTGAACCCTCGCTACTTCGCGGTTCACCTTTCGCGGGTTCAGTGCTTCGCGGGTCTAAAAAATATTCGGGGGCATTGTAGTTTCGCCGAGCGGCACGACGGGGCGCTGGAGCTGTTAGACGGCCGGCATGCGCCGAAGAAGAGCGTCGAAGAGGAGAGTGGACGAAGAGGAGAGTGGACGAAGAAGAGCACGTTCCCCCGGGCACGATTTGGGGCGACGTTTCGCGCGGTTCGGACCGTACCAGAGCTCCGGCCAGCGTGCGTGGCAGTTAAGCCGAAGAGGAACAACTTCCGCCCGGGCACTAGCGGGGCGACATTTCGCTCTGTTCGGGAGCGTACGAGAGCTCCGGAGGAGGCCGGCCGGCGTGCTTGGCAGTTAAGCCGAAGAGGAGCACCTTCCCCGGGCACGGGCGGTGTCAAGCGGCCCCTAAGTTTAACCGAATGGAAGCTCCGGAGGAGGAGGGCATGCTCGCGTCACAGTTAAGCCGAAGAGAAGCACCTTCCCCGGGCACGGGCGGGGCGAAATGAAACCGAGTTCAACCGAACGGAGACACGCTTCGGGGGAGCAGGTCCGGCGTGCATGACAATTAAGCCGAAGAGGAGCACCTCTTCCGCCCGAGCACGAGCGGAGCGCGAGGCTGTCAGTTATGAATGAATAAATGAATAAAAAAAATAAATGAAGAATGCCACCTTTCATTTCACAGGGCACACCGGACGGCGTACCAGCAGGTAAAGGTCGAAGTAATTAAAAAAATACAAAAAGAAGTAATTGAATAAATACAAAAATAATGGCTGGGGAATAAAAAAATAATAAGTTTTAATAATAATTTTTTTTTTTTTGTTATAGCATGAATTTCACTCTCTCTCTCTCTACCCGTGTATATATATATATATATACATATATATATATATATATACATATTTATTAATTTTTTTTTTAAGCATTTTTGAAGGTGCACCACTACTTCGCACTTTTTTTTTTTAAGCATTTTTGAAGGTGCGCCGCTACTTCGCGGATTTTCAGTTTTCGCGGGTGGTCTCGGTCCCCATTAACCGCGATAACCGAGGGTTCACTGTATTTTTTTCATTATCGAATTTTATTTTTTTCTATTCAAGTTTTGAGTTCATTTTCGTTTACTAAAATAACCTTGGGCTGCAACTACTATCACAGCAACGGCTCATTATATTTTGGCTGCTAAATATGCCAATTTGTCAGAGAGAAGACCGTGACAAAGAATGGCCCAATCGCAATAAACACTCTACACCATACGTTCCTCGTTGACGTGTACATGGGGTGTTGCAGAGCACAGGTTCCAAGCGTACCGATATTGCAAAATTGGGACAATGCGTGTGACGACACCAACTTCCGCCTCCTATGTCATCGAGCTTGGCGGCACGTTATCATTATGTATTTATTTGTAACAATTTTGACGTTGAGAGTGATATTAAAACTTAAGTAATGTGGTAGTTAAGAAAAAACCCTGGCTTGGGACCCACCGGAACAAGCTATAGCTTCATTTGTACTATTTGAGGCGCTCTCACAATCTGCGGCGCATGCACACAAGGTCGCTAAGTACGCTAGCTGCACTCGGACAAAACACGTAGGTGACTTTAAAAGAGTGACCGAAATTGCACACATGCAACTGTTTATCATAATGTCATAATTTGATATGTACATTTGAAGAGAATTTTTTTCAGCATGGGCACAAGAATTCCACCGAACATCGCCAGTTCAATGGGATTTTGGTTAAGTCCGCAAATAATTGTGGACAATATACTTTGGCTGCGCGCTCGAATAATTTTACTCGTATATACTTCAATGAGGGTGTAGTGTGGGTATCGGGATCTTTAACACGCCCTAACACGAAGCTGACTCTCCAACCGCCACAGCCTTTTAATGACGAAATTATAAAATAAACAAAAACACTGTTCAACAACATAAAATAAAATAAAAAATCACATCATACTTACATTTATAAACTTTAATCCTCAAGAACATTATTCTCAGGTTGACCGAAAGACGAGGACACGGGAGCGCCTCGGGCATGTTCTTCTTCCTTGTGTAGGCGAATGACGTTTTAAGGTGCTTGTCCGCCACCTGCTGTGCTGAACTATGTATTAAATAAGAAAAGCAAATTGTTGAATGTTTTTTTCCCCAATGAAGACTGAATTGTAAAATACCCGGAAATGGCTTTTCTGTTTTATTGCGCATTTAAAAAAAATTCAGATTGTCCTTTTTTGTTGAGATAATTGTTGAATATTGAAATTGCACATGTAACTGGTAATTTAGTTTTAGATATTATTTGAACCAGTGGAGGGCCATGCATTTCACACCTGGGCCTTCAATGAAGTCCTACTTAGTCCTACTTGAATAAATCCCCCTCATAATACCATAATTTATGACACCACGGGTGGACAAACAATATACAGAAAAGCACTTAGACAGCACTGACCGAGTGTTGGACGATATAGCTTCTCTTGAAAGGTCCGTGTTGAAAATGGCCTCGCAAGTGAATCTTCAATTTCTAAAGATAAAGATGTCTTTTAATTGTCCCATAACGGGGACATTTGCAGTGTTACAGCAGCAAAGATATACATCACACAGTGGCACCGACGTAATGTAGCCGTTAATGTATAACATTGGCAGCAGGCATTCATAAAAAGCATGCAAATATACACAGTATATACGTATATACACAGATCCCCATGTATATACACACTTACAGCCCACAACATATACAAGTGTAAGGAAACACTCCTAATGCCTGTCTATGGTTCAGAGGGGAAATAAATAAAAACGCTGCAATGATAAAAAAAAATACTGAATGATTGAAAATACTGCAATGATAAAAATACTGCAAGAATAAAAGTACTGTACCCAGCCAACATGTCCAACTGGGCCCCAAATGGGGTAAATGCGGGATTCCTGGGTACCAAGTGGGAATGGGCTAGAAGTGGGCAATGGTACAGGGTTCCATGTGGGCGCCATCTGGGATTGGTGGGCATGGGCTTAAACTGGGCAAATGTTGTGGGTGCAATACGGGTTGTGTATGGGCTAAGTGGGCATGGGTTAGAACTGGTAAAGATAAAGATAAAGATGTCCTTTATTAGTCCCACAATGGGGAAATTTGAGGTGTTACAGCAGCAAAGATATAGCTCACACAGAGTCGGCGGCGTAATGTAGCCGTTAATGTATAACATTAGCAGCAGACATTCATAAAAAGCATGCAAATATACACAGTATAAACGTATCTAAGTGTAAGGAAACACTCCTAATGTCTGTCCATTATACAGAGGGGAAAATGCTGTAATGATAAAAACTACTGAATCTACTACTGAAACCATTTATAGGTCCTATTTGGGTTATGTGTGGGCTAAGTGGGCATGGGTTAGAACTGGTCAACCATGTGAGGGTCTCATATGGGCTGTATATGGGCCAAGTGGGCATGGGTTAGAGCTGGTCAACCATGTCTGGGTCCTATTTGGGTTATGTGTGGGCTAAGTGGGCATGGGTTAGAAGTGGTCACCATTTATCGGTCCTGTTTGGGTTATGTGTGGGATAAGTGGGCATAGGTTAGAGCTGGTCAACCATGTCTGGGTCCTGTATGGGTTATAGATGAGCTAAGCGGGCATGGGTTTGAAAATTTGTTCTGGAGCCTTTTTGATATTTAATGCATGCTATGCTAATAGTAACCACCCGAAGACTATTCTCAGTAGAACTATTCAATGGATGCCAAAACGATAGAGACATGGCCATGGAGCCTATGCTGCGAGATTGTGAAAGGACTAAAATAAGTGTAGGATTTTTGAGGACCAGAAGTCAGCTTTTATTAGGTTTGACATTGATTTAACTTATGGAACAATGCAAATTATGGTCGGGTTGTTGTTGGACTTTTTCCGCTTTTGACTAAGGGACGGGTGTTTTTATTTTCTGGGACTCTTTAGAACAAGCGGCACGGTGGCGGACTGGTTAGCAAGTCCGCATCACAGTACAGAAGTGCAAGGTTCTCCCTGTGCCTGCTAGGGTTTTCGCCGGTTTCCTCCCACTTTCCAAAAACATCCATGATAGGTTGATTGGTCACTGGTCCAAGGTCTGAGTGTGAGAGCGGATGGTTGCTTGTCTCTGTGTGCCCTGCGATTGACTGGCAACCAGTTCAGGGTGTACCCTGTCGACTGCCCGAAGACAGCTGGGTTAGGCTCCAGCACTCCCGGGGACCCTTGTGAGGACAAGAAGCAGTACAGAGGATTGATTGATTTATTAAAATTAAAATTAAATTCATGTATTTATCTATGCTAAATTTAACAAGGCTGGACGTTATATTTTGTGAATTTACATGTACCCCCAACTGTGACTTAATAACCCTTAAGGGACAAGATAACATTTTATAATATACCAGACAGCTAAGATTGTCATCTATGAACTATTTGACAAGGCAGGTCCAGCATTGTCAGCCACATCCAACAGTCAACACAGTTACTTTTTTTTAAATAAACAAAATCAACATTATTAATTAATGTTATTTTATTAATTCTGTATGCTGTGAAAGATCTTTATTCAAAGTATATTTGAAGTTATTTCTACCTTATTGCTTGATTTTTGTAGATTCAAGTTGGAGTTGTCAAAATTACAGATTCTTTTGAAGGCAGCATATTCAAACTGTGAGAAAAGGAGCGAATGCAAGCTACGCGGTCTTTGAGGTGCGGCAGAAGAGCTGAAAGCACGGTGAGTCCCGAACGATAATTGAATTAATTAATTAATCTTGGGTAAATGTCTGGCTCTCATTTTTTAGACTTACTTTACAATGTGTTTTGTAATTTTTCAAGGTTGCCTGTGTTGGAAAACTGCTTGGTGCGTTAGCTAAAACACAGTATGCTAAAATGATAAGTGACGAGAACACAGAGGGTATATCAACAACGTACGTACTCGAATTATTTTGGGGAAAACTTAAGTACATTATAATCACCCTTTTAATAATACTGATAAGCGTTGTGTGTTTTATTTATTTTTATGAGGACCTTTACAACGAGCTACATATTGTTAGCATTGGGCCTACGACGCTAAACACAGTGTCCCTCGATCGCTCTCCAAAATTCTCCAAAAGACTTAAGCTTTCACTCAAATTAATACAATCTACTCCACTAGCTCATTTAAGGCTTTTTTGTGATGTGTTTGATTTGGGTAAGTAAAGCAAAACATATTAACTGTTGAATGTTGCCTGTTATTTAAATAATAGAAATTCAAGATGAAAGTTGAACAGATATTGAAATGCTAGATTGGCTCATTCAGAATCATGCCACAATGTGCTTTGTATGTTTTGTGTGTGGGTTTATCAAGCTCTAATTCAATGCAGTGTCCAAAACGAGCGCGCATAATTGTTGGATGAATGTTGGTTAATAGAGTCAGATAATAGTTAAAATTCCAACAGTTGAACAGATGTTGAAATGCTAGATTGGCTCATTCAGAATCATGCCACAATGTGCTTTGTATGTTTTGTGTTTAGGCTTATCAAGCTCTAATTCAATGCAGTGTTGAGCTGCATTTGAGAGGAACTACGTAAGTAACTAATGTGGAAAAATTGTGACTTCTTTGTGTACTTTTATTTTGAATATTCAAATTTTGTGGGTAAAGGTTAGAGAAAATAAGTTAAAAATGAGAGCTGTACAGGTATTTAAGTTTTTGGTTTGTAAAATACCCGAATGTGGGTTTCAGCCGGTGAGGCAATGATTGGACAGAGCAAAAGCTATGCTCCAAAATAGAAGTGATTACACCTTCACTAGACTAACCTGCAGCTAATTACATAATTATAAAATTAACACTTTAACCTGGCTTCCCCATCACAGATGTATTCTTTTAAATGCAAAGCTTTTTGTTCTAGCTTTTGTTGTTAAATGACATTCATGCCCAAGTGTCTATGCATCCATTGCAGGGATGTTTTCTCAAGTGACGAGTCTGAAGCCTGTGATGACGAAGTACCATCTACACCTCCCCATGGATTGTCACAGAGAAAAAGCTTCCTAACCAAGAGAGGCGCTGCAGAAGGTCCTTGAGTACGTCCAACGTGTTGAGTCTGTGAGTCTACTGCAGGATCTAATGCAGGTATGAAAATGATGAAATTTTAATGTATTATCTTCAAAATTATAAATAATTATTTAATTTCTTGAAATATAAAATTAGGTACCCTAAACCCAAGTAGGAACCCCAGTCCCAGTACATTCCTGATTCTGGAGCTACAGAGATCAAACCATCCTACTGTATCACTAAATAGCCCCACCTCTAAAACCCTGATTCGGAAGGCCGAGTTGAAAGACTTCAGAGTTCAAGATGGTCAACTGCAACTATGATAAGCCGAATGTGTTCACCCCAAGTCGGAAACTGAGAAAAAGACTCAATTTTCACATGATTTCAGTCCCTTCTATATTTAAAAGAATGTATTGGGGCTCTAAAAATGTGAAATATTTTTACAAGTATTTCTTTTACTACTCATAGGCAGTTTCATAATAATAGTACAATTTGGCATCGTGTATTGTTTTTTGGTTCCATTCAAAATGCACAAGACGTATAGACATATTTTGTTTGTGGATCGCTGCAGCATCACACGAGCGCACAGAGACAAACGTGGCAGCAACTTAAAACAATTAAAATATCGAATCGAAATCGGGAACTGAAAATCAAAAATCGAATCGGGGCTTGAGTGAATCGTTACCTCCCTAATCATAATCATTTTGGTAGAATGTTGGGCTCTTGCCCTTTGAGTGTATATGGCGTTACCGAAGCTGTTCACTTAATCGACAATTCCTTTCCTGTGACGTTTATCATACCCAGTTTAACTGCCAAAATATTTTTAAGTGTGTGATGATTATCTGGATCGAGTGACACCCATGTTATAATGGTTGCAGGTATTGGTGGATTGGACGATAGTGTCAGAACAATGATGGCGTTCATCATGACAAATCCTCTGTCTCTGAAGTACAATCTCTTTGGACATCGTAGCAAGAACAAGCGCCGAGACCTGCCTTTTTCTGATGTTCTATACGGTAATATATTTTTTTTTTAATTTTTTTTTTAAGGGATTGTGGTGTGAAGACATTTCAGCATGTCCCATAAGGTTTCACAATCATTAAATAGCTTTACTAAGTTGGCTTCTTGTCTTTTTTGTTTTAGGAGCACTGAAAAGGAATGGAGCCACAAAGGACATCAACGAGAAGGACACAGGCAACCCTGTCCAAGTGGTTCATGGGAGCTTGTGATCAAGGTGGGAATAGGGCAGTTCGAGCTCAGAGATCTCAAGGCAACTGTCAGGTTTAAAACGTCCTGACGCCATTTTTAGACTGAAGGTGGCATAAATCCAGACCAAACCAGTTAGAGTTTTGTTTTTGACCATTCGCGAATGGGAGAGGAAGTCAGGAGGTGAAGCAGGCGTCTTGCCAGTTCAATCTCGCGCACTCTCTCTCACTCTCTACCACCCGTTCGGTCTTTTATCAGCAACCTAAGCAGACAATGGAGGTCTGTCTGAAATTCTAGCAGGCAGGCAGGAAGCAATCAACCACAGTAGTCAGTCAGGAATTCGAAACTAAAGTGTGTGCGTGTGTTCCAGTTGTGCGCGTGTGTGCTAAAGCAATAATGTGAGTGTCTGTGTGTGTGTGCGCAATTATAACTGATACAAATAGTGTATAAAAACATGATTAGAAATACACAAACTATTTACATATCCTCATCCCATCTCACATTCCCCCGTTTGTGGGTTTAAATCATGTCCTTACGGCTTTAAGACAGATCATCATAATGAAATCATACAACAGTGTGGTCATCCGTGGAGGGGCGAAAACCCTCAGTAGGGACAAAATTCCCCTCCTCCCTTCCGGCATGGAACGAGATTCTCATGGTATGTTGGTCACTTGGGAATAAAACATAAAAAAACTTCAATATACCTAGTGAAAAATAACAAAACTGTCTCCACGCAGAGTTTGTCTCCACGCAGAGCTTGTCTCTGCGGCGACTTGATGGAGGCCCTTGCCTCGTTGTAGGAGGGGACAGCCGTCTTTACCTCCCGGATCTTCGTGTGTGGTGTATGTGTGTGCATGTGTGGGGGCAGGGGCAAAAGGGTCCATGTGTTATTTAGGTTTCAGTGTCCAGTTCGAGTTTGTCATTGTCCAGTTCGAATTCGTCATTCTCAACATCAATCAGGTTGTAATGGTACATTTGGGCAACAAACATGCAGTTAATAATCATCTTTGTCATAAGAATAATGCAACATGAACAGACTACACATAACAAAAATGAAAACCATAATTATCCCGATATATTGTCTTTCAAATTCTTCGTAGTGGTCATAACATCAATAATTGTTTCATTTTATTAAAAATGTAAATGCAGTAATGTTCTCCAATCAAGGCTAAAATTCTTTATGTACGTCATTAATTTCCAAACAATATCTAATCTTTTTGTTCTGTGGCTTCAACATTCGTATCTGTGGCTGGTTGTGCGGTTCCGATGTGCGTGTGGTCCGATATTGTGACTCAGGTGGGCTCCTGTTCGAGGGATTCGCGTTGCTCGGCCTTTAGCTGGAAACCGGAGAAGCTTGTACTGCAACTGGTGGATCCAGCTGCCACGCCCGCGACCTTTGCTGCCGTCGGGGTCACTGCAATCATCTGGCGAGGGCCATCTCAGCATTCACTTGTCCCAACGAAGTCGTTTCAGCACCTTGAAGAAGAGTTGGTCTCCCACACGGACGTGATTTCTCTGTGGATCAGAACACACTGACCAGTAATTGCGTCTTTTTTTTTTCTTTTTGGCCAAAACATGTTTCCCATGTGGACTGGGACTGATGTGCCAGTCGCTGGTGGTTCTGATGAACCTGAGAGTCGATAGGGGATAGTGTCCTAACTTCGGCTGGCACTATCCTCATTGTTGTGATTGAAACACAGTCTGGTCATTGTCTCCTTTTTTTCCCTCATTGTCTTGATAAGTCTGCCCTTAACAGTCCCATTAGTGCGTTCCACAGGTCCTGCAGACTGTATGCACAATGACGCTTTGAGTCAATTTTGCAACAACTGTCCCACTTGTTACAACATCATTCACAAAATGCATAATTTTCACTTCAAATCACTTCTTGAAATTCCAAATGTCAGGATAATTTGTGTTAGGTTGAAGATGTATTTTATCCCATATTTTACTCTATTAGTATTGCAAAAGAATTGTTCCACAGCGTGACCCATGTTTGACCATATGGATGAGAAGACTTCACAGAGAAGCGGATGCCTGAAGACTGGATCAACGTCTGCAACATCAAAGGAGGTGTGCTGAGACACACCTCTGAAACAAAAGGACTGAGACTTCAGTACCAGAGCACTAAAAGGGCATATCTGCCTTTTCAATCAGTGGATGACTGCCATTGATGTCTGTCTTTCCTCTTGTGTCTGAGATGTTTACATGTTCCTGCTGGTGCTCCCCCCTTCATCCCTTAGTGCAAATACATTGTATTGTTAGGGACTTCCCTAATAAAATAGAGGGCTCGGCGGAGTGTGCTCCAGAACGAATTTGGAGATGTAACTGAGCACACCTCCGTTCGTTCTCCTCGCGAGTAAAAGATCAACTCTTGTCTTCCTTCCATTCATTTAGCCTATGTTCAGTGAATGCTTAGGTGATTGAACCTGACAATTTGATTACACAACACTTTTTCCAACTGTTTTAGCATCAACATATGTTGTCGGAAACAACTTAATCCATTTTGAAAACATATGAATTACAACCAAACAATATTGCATCTCAAACAAATAACACTGTCTAAAAAAAAGTTTTTTGTTGAAAAGTCTGTATGTGGGAACAATTTCATATCATACTACCCCTCTCTTGACACATGGTTATGCTCGTGTGTCACTCTTATTACTTTTCCAATCAATGAATTAGGCAGCCAGGATTTGCCATCTGCCAATTTGCTGATCCTGTCCTCAGCAATGTTTGCACCTTTGTTCTCCCAATGTGTGCGTTCAATTACTGGTACCTTTTTCCCTGGCGTGGGATCAAATTGTCAAGTTGATTTTCTGCGTGTGGGGGTGTGTTCATTTTCCCTTTTAGCTGCGCTGTGTCGATATAAAGGCGAGGCAGTTTCCAATTGTAATTGTGTCATTTTCTGTTAAGTGAATTTTGCGTTCACAAATAACTATTTTAGACGTGCTTTATGCACAACTTTTCTTTTCCTGTTGTGGTTTTTAAAGCCCAATGTCGACAGAACGCATGAACATTTATCTTGACTGTCAGTCCACATTGTAACCATACAACTCATACAAGATGGGAAACCCCAAATTTAATTAGCTCACACCCGCCTACGCTCTTCCTGCTTATCCTAACAATCTCTTATCCGTTGGTATCACAATGTTAGTACTCCCATCGCATAAAAGTCAGTTTGATTTCAGGCTGCGACCTTGGTTCTCAAACACTTTTACTTCTTATCAGTCTGGAATGCGCACCTGGTCTGTGTTACAAGTCTGAGTTCCTCCAGTCGGGAGGAAGGTCAAGTCGCGGTTTGGTGATAATTTGGACTGCTCCACAGTCGTGTGGCGCCTCCTAGATGATGCGGGGAAAAAATGACGCTGGGCTGAAATGCACCGCAACTTATCAGTATAATGTGTCCCTGTGACAATTAGGCCGGCGTGCAATGTGAATGTGGTGGGAAAAGAATGTAATTTTTTGATTCCTTAAAGCAGCAGTGAAAGCTCTTAATCACACTCTAAGTGGTTCTCTGCCACGAAATCCAAATTGTTGTGACTAAATATGCAAATGAATTCATTTTGCCCTGGTTCCTGCAGTAACCCAGGCTAATGAAGTCATTTTTTGCAGTCACTGTTTTGCTCAAATGGCTTATAATAATTTGGTAGTGCGTTAAGATGCTTTGTCAATACAATCTTGTAGTGTATCTTCACAAGTTCCAACATACACAACCCATTCCATGGCCATGACGATACTGTTTTAAAGATTACCAAGGCTTGTTGGACCTTTCTCTGCCACATAAATTACAGCCCTGAGAGGCACTGGGCCTCAACTTTATCTATGAAGGGTCAGGGATTTAATGGGGGTCACCGAGGCGTCCCAAGGAAAGTTTTTACAGAAAAGTGGTCTGGCAATATCTTTTCTCTTTCTTATCACTGACAATGCGCCCCTTTAAAGTTTTGACGTTTGTTTGAATTCGCCCGTGCTTATTAATTCTATTGAAGTCCAATTTTGCCAGTGTATCACGGCCTAATGAGTAAAACGCATGTTGATGTAGAACTCCTTCTACACACACTTTTATGTTTGACTTTTTACGTCACGTGATCCTCCATTGCTACCACAACTCGTCCTGAAAAGTTAATGTTTTGTAACAAGACTTACTGCTTCCTCCTTTCTTTCTTTTCTTTTTCCTTCCTTCTGCCCAACACGTTCATGCTTTCTGTGCATAATTTAGAATTTTCTTTTCCATTTTACAAGTTGGCCAATTTAAATTAGGTTGTTTTATTTGAAAAGCCTGTAATTCTCTTTTTTTTCCCCTTTTCACCTAATCACAAATTTCTTATCACAAAAATGAACATGTTAATTCTATTTTATTTCCTATTTTTCCAATCTTGTGACTCATTTCACTTCAACCAGTTCTACCTTAAAGTGGACAAGTACACATCAATGTTTTTTGTAGTTTCTATTTTCTTCTCTGCTTTAATGAAAATTATAGCCCTTCTAGCCAAATTTTTCCTGTGTCATTTCTATCTCTGCATTTCATTCCATTTCTGGCCTACCTTAATACTAAAACAAAAATGCTCTTTCAAAAATTAAAACTATCTAAAACTAGTGATGGCAAAATGAAGCCCCATAAAGCAGCCAAGCCCTGCAGGGAAATACTTCACACACGAATGGGCTTCGAGATGCTTCATTTTTCTTGACTACGCCATCCCATGGACAGAAAAATGTATAACATGCTTGGTGCATGCAATAAAATGGTGAGCTGTAAATCATGCTCTGCCCACCAAACAATATGTATTTGAAGAGTGATTTTAATTGTTCTGTTTTACTTTGTCTTCTAACTTCTCCAATATTCAGACAGCTCCGCCGAGACCAACGTTTCACCCCCACACTGATATAAAATGGACCCAACCGTTTGGGTCTCTTTCCAAATTTGGTACTAAAGCCTCCCCCACAGTGCGGCAGCTATCTTGAATTGGCCCGTTCCCAGAAAGTTTTACTTCATTCAGTGTCATTCAGTATTATTCAAAATCTTTCAGTGTCATTCCAAATCATTCAATGTCATTCACAATCTTTCCACATCCTTCCACCTTCCATCGTTCAGTGTCATTCCACATTCTCTTTCATATATAACATAACATAACAATAACATAATCCTGGGTCAGCAGACACCTAATTAATGTGTTAATACATGATACATTTTTCTATAAGCAACCCTTATGATTGTAACGTATTTTTAATTCTTTCTAGGCGGGAACTGTCCGAACAAAAAATTCATGCAATTTGTAATTAGACACTTTGTCATACAAAAAGTCACTCAGGGCAAGAGAAAAAAAATTGTTACTTGCCCAAGTTGGGCAAGTAATTTGGCCACTCGGGCAAGGCAAATTTTAGTGGCACTTGCCCTATGGGCAAGCAGTTTTTAAAGTTAACTTCGAACCCTGTGATGGTGTCTTGTGACCTGTCTTTATCAGCTGATGTTCCATGAAGGCGTGCCTTACCTGTCACAAGAATGAAGGCAAGTCACGCCCCCCGCTGTCCATTCACTCCGCCAAGACGCTGCTCCAGGTGGTAGAGAGGATGAAGGCTCCCTTGTCTCTGTTCATGGTTTTTATGCCTCGCTTGCAGATCTCAATGGCCTCTCTGATCCAGCGCTGTAGTTTGTTCTCTTCTGTGCGGATGACCCTGCCCTTCTCCCGGTCCATGATGTGGTTTTCCCTTTTGCAGTGGTCAGTGATTGCTGATTTGTAATGTTCATGTTGTGCTTGTTCTTTTACTGCTCTGATTTTTTAATTTTTTTGACAGGTAAGTCACACCCTCATGGAACATCAGCTGATAAAGACTGGTCTCAAGACACCATCATGCGACACTCTGAAGAAGGCGAAAGACTCGCCGAAACATGTCAGGTAAAAAATTAACCTAAAACATAAATGTCTGCTTTTAATGAATCAGTCAAATATCAATAATAAGAAGACAAAATGAACCTAATACAAATAAATGAATGCTTAATAACTCCCCTGCACATGCTCCTAAAAATCCAAACCTTCACCTGTAAATAAAACGTCCCGACCTGAAGACATCTTAATGTTATTATTTTGTTTTACACACAGCGCCGCCAAGTGGAATCAAAAATTTGTTTTTATTTTAATTTTCACGTACTGCACGGTGCCCTTCTGACGAATCCGACTGAAAATTAGTCAGAAAAGACTCAAGACAATGATCTTACTCTCTGCCGAATTTTGTGACGTTTTGGCAAAAGGCGTGGCTATTACGGTGCTGAAAAGTCCGATTGTACTTTGTGACAACAAAAGCTCCGGCAACATGACTCAGATGATCCTATCTTCTCGAAGTTGTACACATTTGAGGATACTTCAGCCCTGAAGACTTCTACCAACTTATTTTTCATCGTAGTAGTAGCGCCACCAACTGGTAAAAGCTAATACAAGTTATTTTCTTGGATGTTTTTCTCCGTGCAACTCAACAAGGTCGCCCTCATATATGCTCGGATTACTGTTTCGGCCATGAGGATGTCACAATACGAAATTCGTCCTTTTTCGTGAAAGGTTGTGGGAGTGGCATTGCACTGTTCGGCAATAAAACAACGCTGATTATGAGGTTGTAAATATGAACGACAACTCGTGAAACTTTACACACACATCAGGCCGAGCAAATTTATCAATATTTTATACGTTAGTTGTGCAGCTTTTTTGAAATGGCTCGCCATGGCCCTCGAGAAATGTTCAAAAAAGCAACCCTGGTTGAGTGTTTCACCTCGCCTTTTGTAAATTTTATGGAGTACAGTGAACCCTCGGTTATCGCGGTTAATGGGGACCGAGACCACCCGCGAAAACTGAAAATCCGCGAAGTAGGGGCACACCTTCAAAAATGCTTAAAAAAAAATACAATATATATAATAAATATATAAATATATATATATATATATATATATATATATATATATATACGGGGAGAGAGAGAGTGAAATTCATGTTATAACAAAAAAAACAAATTATTATTAAAACATATTATTTTTTAATTCCCCAGCCATTCTTTTTGTATTTATTTAATTACTCCGACTTTTACCTGCTGGTACGCCGTCCGGTGTGCCCTGTGAAATGAAAGGTGGCATTCTTTATTTATTTATTCATTTATTCATTCATAACTGACAGCCTCGCGCTCCGCTCGTGCCCGGGCGGAAGAGGTGCTCCAATTCGGCTTAACTGTGACACACGCCCGCCCTCCTCCCCCGGAACTTCCATTCGGTTAAACTTAGGGGCCGCTTGGCACCGCCCGTGCCCGGGGAAGGTGCTCCTCTTCGGCTTACTGTGACGCGAGCATGCCCTCCTCCTCCGGAGCTTCCATTCAGTTAAACTTAGGGGCCGCTTGAAACCGCCCGTGCCCGGGGAAGGTGCTCCTCTTCGGCTTACTGTGACGCGAGCATCCCCTCCTCCTCCGGAGCTTCCATTCGGTTAAACTTAGGGGCCGCTTGGAACCGCCCGTGCCCGTGGAAGGTGCTCCTCTTCGGCTTACTGTGACGCGAGCATGCCCTCCTCCTCCGGAGCTTCCATTCGGTTAAACTTAGGGGCCGCTTGGCACCGCCCGTGCCCGGGGAAGGTGTTCCTCTACGGCTTAACTGCCACGCACGCCGGCCGGAGCTCTGGTACGGTCCAAACCGCGCGAAACGTCGCCACCGATCGTGTCCGGGGGAACGTGCTCTTCTTCGTCCACTCTCCTCTTCGCCCACGCTCTTCTTCGGCGCACGCCGGCCGTCTAACTGCTCCAGCGCCCCGTCGTGCCGCTCGGCGAAACTACAATGCCCCCGAATATTTTTTAGACCCGCGAAGCACTGAACCCGCGAAAGGTGAACCGCGAAGTAGCGAGGGTTCACTGTATGTATAAGACCAAGACCTACAAAAAAGTCTCTTGGAGCAATGAGCTAGGTTTTACAGGAAGTCGGCCATTTTTAATTTCCTTAAAAGGGGGCGGGTCACCACAATGGACTTTGTGTAGAAATTATTATTGGGGCCCGAGCAGCGACGGCGGCGAGGTCCCTATTGTTTTTGTAGAAATTATTATTAGGGCCCGAGCAGCGACCGCTACGAGGTCCCCATTGTTTTTGTGGAAATTATTATTATTTTTATTATTATTATTAGGGCCCGAGCAGTGACCGCTGCGAGGTCCCTATTGTTTTTCTAGAAATTGTTATTAGGGCCCGAGCTGCGACGGCTGCGAGGTCCCTATTGTTTTTGTAGAAAATATTATTACTTTTATTATTAATAATATTATTATTATTATTATTAGGGCCTGAGCAGCGACCGCTGCGAAGTCCCTATTGTTTTTGTAGAAATTATTATTATTATAATTTTTCCGATTGTTCGATCGCATTTTTGACCCCCGAAACATGCACAAAAACTCACCAAACTTGGCAGTCTCATCGGGCATGGCGAAAAATTTGATATTTTAACGTCTAATATGAACAGGAAGTGAGTTATGAATTTTTGAAAGTCCGACTTTTGCCCTTTTTTGCATGTTTACAGGGGTCATTCTTTTGCACCCTGATCCTAAAGGCTTCATCTGATTGCCTTAAAATTCTGTCTGTAGCATCTGAAGACCTGGGACAAACACTGGGGCTAAAATTTTTTGTTTCCGAAATACTATATGACAGGGGCGGGGCTTCAAAGTTTTCACTTCAGATTTCCTTCGCCGCAATGGACAAAATGCTTAATAACTCTCCTGCACATGCTGCTAAAAATCCAAAACTTCACATGTACATAAAGAGTCTGTACCTGAAGACATCTATATGTTTATATTCAGTTATACACCTTGCGCCAATCAATATCATTTTTTACATTTTGACGTACTGCACGGTGCCCTTTTAACGAATCTGATTGAAAATTGGCTAGAAAAGACTCAAGACATTGATCTTACTCTATCCCTATTTTTGTGACTTTCCTTCGAAGGGCGTGGCTATTACGGTGCCGCAGAGTCTGATTATTCTCCGTGGCAACAAAAGTTCCTGCAAAATGATTCAGATGATCCATCTTCTCGAAATTTTTCACATTTGAGGATATTCAGGCCCTGAAGACGGCTGCCAACTTATTTTTGATCGCAGTGGTAGCGCCACCAACTGGTTAAAACAAATACAAATTATTTTCGTTGATGTTTTTCTCCGGGCAGGTTAACAAAATCTACCTTATATTTGCTCGGATGAGTGTTTAGGCCTTGAGCATGTCACAATACAAAAGTCTTTCGCCTTCTTCAGAGTGTCACATGATGGTGTCTTGTGACCCGTCTTTATCAGCTGATGTTCCATGAGGGCGTGACTTACCTGTCACAAGAATGAAGGCAAGTCACGCCCCCCGCTGTCCGTTCACTCCGCCAAGATGCTGGTCCAGGTGGTAGAGAGGATGAAGGCTCCCTTGTCTCTGTTCATGGTTTTTATGCCTCGCTTGCAGATCTCAATGGCCTCTCTGATCCAGCGCTGTTGTTTGTTCTCTTCTGTGCGGATGACCCTGCCCTTCTCCCGGTCCATGATGTGGTTTTCCCTTTTGCAGTGGTCAGTGATTGCTGATTTGTAATGTTCATGTTGTGCTTGTTCTTTTACTGCTCTGATTTTTTTCATTTTTTTGACAGGTAAGCCACACCCTCATGGAACATCAGCTCAAGACACCATCATGCGACACTCTGAAGAAGGCGAAAGACTCGCCGAAACATGTCAGGTAAAAAATTATCCTAAAACATAATTGTCTGCTTTTAATGAATCAGTCAAATATCAATAATAAGAAGACAAAATGAACCTAATACAAATAAATGAATGCTTAATAACTCCCCTGCACATGCTCCTAAAAATCCAAACCTTCACCTGTAAATAAAACGTCCCGACCTGAAGACATCTTAATGTTATTATTTTGTTATACACACAGTGCCGCCAAGTGGAATCAAAAAAATTTTTTTATTTTAATTTTCATGTACTGCACGGTGCCCTTTTGACGAATCCGACTGAAAATTAGTCAGAAAAGACTCTAGACAATGATCTTACTCTCTGCCGAATTTTGTGACGTTTTGGCAAAAGGCGTGGCTATTACGGTGCTGAAAAGTCCGATTGTACTCTGTGGCAACAAAAGCTCCAGCAACATGACTCAGATGATCCTATCTTCTCGAAGTTGCACACATTTGAGGATACTTAAGCCCTGAAGACATCTACCAACTTATTTTTCATCGTAGTAGTAGCGCCACCAACTGCTAATAGCTAATACAAGTTATTTTCTTGGATGTTTTTCTCCGTGCAACTCAACAAGGTCGCCCTCATATATGCTCGGATGACTGTTTCGGGCCATGAGGATGTCATAATACGAAATTTGTCCTTTTTCATGAAAAGTTGTGGGAGTGGCATTGCACTGTTCGGCAATAAAACAACGCTGATTATGAGGTTCTAAATATGAACAACAACTCGTGAAACTTTACACACACATCAGGCCGAGCAAATTTATCAATATTTTATACGTTAGTTGTGCAGCTTTTTTGAAATGGCTCACCATGGCCCTCGAGAAATGTTCAAAAAAGCAGCCCTGGTTGAGTGTTTCACCTCGCTTTTTGTAAATTTTATGGAGTACAGTGAGCGCTCGGTTATCGCGGTTAATGGGGACCGAGACCACCCGCGAAAACTGAAAATCCGCGAAGTAGCGGCGCACCTTCAAAAATGCTTAAAAAAAATATACAATATATATAATAAATATATAAATATATATATATATATATATATATATATATATACGGGGGGAGAGAGAGAGACAGAGAGTGAAATTCATGTTATAACAAAAAAAACAAATTATTATTAAAACTTATTATTTTTTTATTCCCCAACCATTCTTTTTGTATTTATTTAATTACTCCGACTTTTACCTGCTGGTACGCCGTCCGGTGTGCCCTGTGAAATGAAAGGTGGCATTCTTTATTTATTTATTCATTTATTCATTCATAACTGACAGCCTCGCGCTCCGCTCGTGCCCGGGCAGAAGAGGTGCTCCAATTCGGCTTAACTGTGACACACGCCCGCCCTCCTCCCCCGGAGCTTCCATTCGGTTAAACTTAGGGGCCGCTTGGCACCGCCCGTGCCCGGGGAAGGTGCTCCTCTTCGGCTTACTGTGACGCGAGCATGCCCTCCTCCTCCGGAGCTTCCATTCGGTTAAACTTAGGGGCCGCTTGGAACCGCCCGTGCCCGGGGAAGGTGCTCCTCTTCGGCTTACTGTGACGCGAGCATGCCCTCCTCCTCCGGTGCTTCCATTCGGTTAAACTCAGGGGCCGCTTGGAACCGCCCGTGCCCGGGGAAGGTGCTCCTCTACGGCTTAACTGCCACGCACGCCGGCCGGGGCTCTGGTACGGTCCGAACCGCGCGAAACGTCGCCACCGATCGTGTCCGGGGGAACGTGCTCTTCTTCGTCCACTCTCCTCTTCGCCCACGCTCTTCTTCGGCGCCCGCCGGCCGTCTAACCGCTCCAGCGCCCCGTCGTGCCGCTCGGCGAAACTACAATGCCCCCAAATATTTTTTAGACCCGCGAAGCACTGAACCCGCGAAAGGTGAACCTCGAAGTAGCGAGGGTTCACTGTATGTATAAGACCAAGACCTACAAAAAAGTCTCTTGGAGCAATGAGCTAGGTTTTACAGGAAGTCGGCCATTTTTAATTTCCTTAAAAGGGGGCGGGTCACCACAATGGACTTTGTGTAGAAATTATTATTGGGGCCCGAGCAGCGACGGCGGCGAGGTCCCTATTGTTTTTGTAGAAATTATTATTAGGGCCCGAGCAGCGACCGCTACGAGGTCCCCATTGTTTTTGTGGAAATTATTATTATTTTTATTATTATTATTAGGGCCCGAGCAGTGACCGCTGCGAGGTCCCTATTGTTTTTCTAGAAATTGTTATTAGGGCCCGAGCTGCGACGGCTGCGAGGTCCCTATTGTTTTTGTAGAAAATATTATTACTTTTATTATTAATAATATTATTATTATTATTATTAGGGCCTGAGCAGCGACCGCTGCGAAGTCCCTATTGTTTTTGTAGAAATTATTATTATTATAATTTTTCCGATTGTTCGATCGCATTTTTGACCCCCGAAACATGCACAAAAACTCACCAAACTTGGCAGTCTCATCGGGCATGGCGAAAAATTTGATATTTTAACGTCTAATATGAACAGGAAGTGAGTTATGAATTTTTGAAAGTCCGACTTTTGCCCTTTTTTGCATGTTTACAGGGGTCATTCTTTTGCACCCTGATCCTAAAGGCTTCATCTGATTGCCTTAAAATTCTGTCTGTAGCATCTGAAGACCTGGGACAAACACTGGGGCTAAAATTTTTTGTTTCCGAAATACTATATGACAGGGGCGGGGCTTCAAAGTTTTCACTTCAGATTTCCTTCGCCGCAATGGACAAAATGCTTAATAACTCTCCTGCACATGCTGCTAAAAATCCAAAACTTCACATGTACATAAAGAGTCTGTACCTGAAGACATCTATATGTTTATATTCAGTTATACACCTTGCGCCAATCAATATCATTTTTTACATTTTGACGTACTGCACGGTGCCCTTTTAACGAATCTGATTGAAAATTGGCTAGAAAAGACTCAAGACATTGATCTTACTCTATCCCTATTTTTGTGACTTTCCTTCGAAGGGCGTGGCTATTACGGTGCCGCAGAGTCTGATTATTCTCCGTGGCAACAAAAGTTCCTGCAAAATGATTCAGATGATCCATCTTCTCGAAATTTTTCACATTTGAGGATATTCAGGCCCTGAAGACGGCTGCCAACTTATTTTTGATCGCAGTGGTAGCGCCACCAACTGGTTAAAACAAATACAAATTATTTTCGTTGATGTTTTTCTCCGGGCAGGTTAACAAAATCTACCTTATATTTGCTCGGATGAGTGTTTAGGCCTTGAGCATGTCACAATACAAAAGTCTTTCGCCTTCTTCAGAGTGTCACATGATGGTGTCTTGTGACCCGTCTTTATCAGCTGATGTTCCATGAGGGCGTGACTTACCTGTCACAAGAATGAAGGCAAGTCACGCCCCCCGCTGTCCGTTCACTCCGCCAAGATGCTGGTCCAGGTGGTAGAGAGGATGAAGGCTCCCTTGTCTCTGTTCATGGTTTTTATGCCTCGCTTGCAGATCTCAATGGCCTCTCTGATCCAGCGCTGTTGTTTGTTCTCTTCTGTGCGGATGACCCTGCCCTTCTCCCGGTCCATGATGTGGTTTTCCCTTTTGCAGTGGTCAGTGATTGCTGATTTGTAATGTTCATGTTGTGCTTGTTCTTTTACTGCTCTGATTTTTTTCATTTTTTTGACAGGTAAGCCACACCCTCATGGAACATCAGCTCAAGACACCATCATGCGACACTCTGAAGAAGGCGAAAGACTCGCCGAAACATGTCAGGTAAAAAATTATCCTAAAACATAATTGTCTGCTTTTAATGAATCAGTCAAATATCAATAATAAGAAGACAAAATGAACCTAATACAAATAAATGAATGCTTAATAACTCCCCTGCACATGCTCCTAAAAATCCAAACCTTCACCTGTAAATAAAACGTCCCGACCTGAAGACATCTTAATGTTATTATTTTGTTATACACACAGTGCCGCCAAGTGGAATCAAAAATTTTTTTTTATTTTAATTTTCATGTACTGCACGGTGCCCTTTTGACGAATCCGACTGAAAATTAGTCAGAAAAGACTCTCGACAATGATCTTACTCTCTGCCGAATTTTGTGACGTTTTGGCAAAAGGCGTGGCTATTACGGTGCTGAAAAGTCCGATTGTACTCTGTGGCAACAAAAGCTCCAGCAACATGACTCAGATGATCCTATCTTCTCGAAGTTGCACACATTTGAGGATACTTAAGCCCTGAAGACATCTACCAACTTATTTTTCATCGTAGTAGTAGCGCCACCAACTGCTAATAGCTAATACAAGTTATTTTCTTGGATGTTTTTCTCCGTGCAACTCAACAAGGTCGCCCTCATATATGCTCGGATGACTGTTTCGGGCCATGAGGATGTCATAATACGAAATTTGTCCTTTTTCATGAAAAGTTGTGGGAGTGGCATTGCACTGTTCGGCAATAAAACAACGCTGATTATGAGGTTCTAAATATGAACAACAACTCGTGAAACTTTACACACACATCAGGCCGAGCAAATTTATCAATATTTTATACGTTAGTTGTGCAGCTTTTTTGAAATGGCTCACCATGGCCCTCGAGAAATGTTCAAAAAAGCAGCCCTGGTTGAGTGTTTCACCTCGCTTTTTGTAAATTTTATGGAGTACAGTGAGCGCTCGGTTATCGCGGTTAATGGGGACCGAGACCACCCGCGAAAACTGAAAATCCGCGAAGTAGCGGCGCACCTTCAAAAATGCTTAAAAAAAATATACAATATATATAATAAATATATAAATATATATATATATATATATATATATATATATATATATACGGGGGGAGAGAGAGAGACAGAGAGTGAAATTCATGTTATAACAAAAAAAACAAATTATTATTAAAACTTATTATTTTTTTATTCCCCAACCATTCTTTTTGTATTTATTTAATTACTCCGACTTTTACCTGCTGGTACGCCGTCCGGTGTGCCCTGTGAAATGAAAGGTGGCATTCTTTATTTATTTATTCATTTATTCATTCATAACTGACAGCCTCGCGCTCCGCTCGTGCCCGGGCAGAAGAGGTGCTCCAATTCGGCTTAACTGTGACACACGCCCGCCCTCCTCCCCCGGAGCTTCCATTCGGTTAAACTTAGGGGCCGCTTGGCACCGCCCGTGCCCGGGGAAGGTGCTCCTCTTCGGCTTACTGTGACGCGAGCATGCCCTCCTCCTCCGGAGCTTCCATTCGGTTAAACTTAGGGGCCGCTTGGAACCGCCCGTGCCCGGGGAAGGTGCTCCTCTTCGGCTTACTGTGACGCGAGCATGCCCTCCTCCTCCGGTGCTTCCATTCGGTTAAACTCAGGGGCCGCTTGGAACCGCCCGTGCCCGGGGAAGGTGCTCCTCTACGGCTTAACTGCCACGCACGCCGGCCGGGGCTCTGGTACGGTCCGAACCGCGCGAAACGTCGCCACCGATCGTGTCCGGGGGAACGTGCTCTTCTTCGTCCACTCTCCTCTTCGCCCACGCTCTTCTTCGGCGCCCGCCGGCCGTCTAACCGCTCCAGCGCCCCGTCGTGCCGCTCGGCGAAACTACAATGCCCCCGAATATTTTTTAGACCCGCGAAGCACTGAACCCGCGAAAGGTGAACCTCGAAGTAGCGAGGGTTCACTGTATGTATAAGACCAAGACCTACAAAAAAGTCTCTTGGAGCAATGAGCTAGGTTTTACAGGAAGTCGGCCATTTTGAATTTACTTAAAAGGGGGCGGGTCTCCACAATGGACTTTGTGTAGAAATTATTATTGGGGCCCGAGCAGCGACCGCGGCGAGGTCCCTATTGTTTTTGTAGAAAATATTATTACTTTTATTATTATTATTATTATTATTATTATTAGGGCCTGAGCAGCGACCGCTGCGAAGTCCCTATTGTTTTTGTAGAAATTATTATTATTATTATTTTTCCGATTGTTCGATCGCATTTTTGACCCCCGAAACATGCACAAAAACTCACCAAACTTGGCAGTCTCATCGGGCATGGCGAAAAATGTGATATTTTTTAACGTCTAATATGAACAGGAAGTGAGTTATGAATTTTTGAAAGTCCGACTTTTGCCCTTTTTTGCATGTTTACAGGGGTCATTCTTTTGCACCCTGATCCTAAAGGCTTCATCTGATTGCCTTAAAGTTCTGTCTGGAGCATCTTAAGACCTGGGACAAACACTGGGGCTAAAATTTTTCGTTTCCGAAATACTATATGACGGGGGCGGGGCTTCAAAGTTTTCACTTAAGATTTCCTTCGCCGCAATGGACAAAATGCTTAATAACTCTCCTGCACGTGCTGCTAAAAATCCAAAACTTCACATGTACATAAAGAGTCGGTACCTGAAGACATCTATATGTTTATATTCAGTTATACACCTTGCGCCAATCAATATAAATTTTTACATTTTGACGTACTGCACGGTGCCCTTTTAACGAATCCGATTGAAAATTGGCTAGAAAAGACTCAAGACATTGATCTTACTCTATCCCTATTTTTATGACTTTCCTTCAAAGGGCGTGGCTATTACGGTGCCGCAGACTCTGATTATTCTCCGTGGCAACAAAAGTTCCTGCAAAATGATTCAGATGATCCATCTTCTGGAAATCTTTCACATTTGAGGATATTCAGGCCCTGAAGACGGCTGCCAACTTATTTTTGATCGCAGTGGTAGCGCCACCAACTGGTTAAAACAAATACAAATTATTTTCGTTGATGTTTTTCTCCGGGCAGGTTAACAAAATCTACCTTATATTTGCTCGGATGAGTGTTTCGGCCTTGAGCATGTCACAATACGAAAGTCTTTCGCCTTCTTCAGAGTGTCACATGATGGTGTCTTGTGACCCGTCTTTATCAGCTGATGTTCCATGAGGGCGTGACTTACCTGTCACAAGAATGAAGGCAAGTCACGCCCCCCGCTGTCCGTTCACTCCGCCAAGATGCTGGTCCAGGTGGTAGAGAGGATGAAGGCTCCCTTGTCTCTGTTCATGGTTTTTATGCCTCGCTTGCAGATCTCAATGGCCTGTCTGATCCAGCGCTGTTGTTTGTTCTCTTCTGTGCGGATGACCCTGCCCTTCTCCCGGTCCATGATGTGGTTTTCCCTTTTGCAGTGGTCAGTGATTGCTGATTTGTAATGTTCATGTTGTGCTTGTTCTTTTACTGCTCTGATTTTTTCATTTTTTTGACAGGTAAGTCACACCCTCATGGAACATCAGCTCAAGACACCATCATGCGACACTCTGAAGAAGGCGAAAGACTCGCCGAAACATGTCAGGTAAAAAATTAACCGAAAACATAATTGTCTGCTTTTAATGAATCAGTCAAATATCAATAATAAGAAGACAAAATGAACCTAATACAAATAAATGAATGCTTAATAACTCCCCTGCACATGCTCCGAAAAATCCAAACCTTCACCTGTAAATAAAACGTCCCGACCTGAAGACATCTTAATGTTATTATTTTGTTATACACACAGTGCCGCCAAGTGGAATCAAAAATGTGTTTTTATTTTAATTTTCACGTACTGCACGGTGCCCTTTTGACGAATCCGACTGAAAATTAGTCAGAAAAGACTCAAGACAATGATCTTACTCTCTGCCGAATTTTGTGACGTTTTGGCAAAAGGCGTGGCTATTAAGGTGCTGAAAAGTCCGATTGTACTCTGTGGCAACAAAAGCTCCGGCAACATGACTCAGATGATCCTATCTTCTCGAAGTTGTACACATTTGAGGATACTTCAGCCCTGAAGACATCTACCAACTTATTTTACATCGTAGTAGTAGCGCCACCAACTGGTAAAAGCTAATACAAGTTATTTTCTTGGATGTTTTTCTCCGTGCAACTCAACAAGGTCGCCCTCATATATGCTCGGATGACTGTTTCGGCCATGAGGATGTCACAATACGAAATTCGTCCTTTTTCGTGAAAAGTTGTGGGAGTGGCATTGCACTGTTCGGCAATAAAACAAAGCTGATTATGAGGTTCTAAATATGAACGACAACTCGTAAAACTTTACACACACATCAGGCCGAGCAAATTTATCAATATTTTATACGTTAGTTGTGCAGCTTTTTTGAAATGGCTCGCCATGGCCCTCGAGAAATGTTAAAAAAAAGCAGCTCTGGTTGAGTGTTTCACCTCGCTTTTTGTAAATTTTATGGAGTACAGTGAACCCTCGGTTATCGCGGTTAATGGGGACCGAGACCACCCGCGAAAACTGAAAATCCGCGAAGTAGCGGCGCACCTTCAAAAATGCTTAAAAAAAATATACAATATATATAATAAATATATATATATATATATATATATATATATATATATATATATATATATATATATACGGGGAGAGAGAGAGTGAAATTCATGTTATAACAAAAAAAACAAATTATTATTAAAACGTATTATTTTTTTATTCCCCAGCCATTCTTTTTGTATTTATTTAATTACTCCGACTTTTACCTGCTGGTACGCCGTCCGGTGTGCCCTGTGAAATGAAAGGTGGCATTCTTTATTTATTTATTCATTTATTCATTCATAACTGACAGCCTCGCGCTCCGCTCGTGCCCGGGCAGAAGAGGTGCTCCAATTTGGCTTAACTGTGACACACGCCCGCCCTCCTCCCCCGGAGCTTCCATTCGGTTAAACTTAGGGGCCGCTTGGCACCGCCCGTGCCCGGGGAAGGTGCTCCTCTTCGGCTTACTGTGACGCGAGCATGCCCTCCTCCTGCGGAGCTTCCATTCGGTTAAACTTAGGGGCCGCTTGGCACCGCCCGTGCCCGGGGAAGGTGCTCCTCTTCGGCTTACTGTGACGCGAGCATGCCCTCCTCCTGCGGAGCTTCCATTCGGTTAAACTTAGGGGCCGCTTGGCACCGCCCGTGCCCGGGGAAGGTGCTCCTCTACGGCTTAACTGCCACGCACGCCGGCCGGAGCTCTGGTACGGTCCGAACCGCGCGAAACGTCGCCACCGATCGTGTCCGGGGGAACGTGCTCTTCTTCGTCCACTCTCCTCTTCGCCCACGCTCTTCTACGGCGCACGCCGGCCGTCTAACCGCTCCAGCGCCCCGTCGTGCCGCTCGGCGAAACTACAATGCCCCCGAATATTTTTTAGACCCGCGAAGCACTGAACCCGCGAAAGGTGAACCGCGAAGTAGCGAGGGTTCACTGTATGTATAAGACCAAGACCTACAAAAAAGTCTCTTGGAGCAATGAGCTAGGTTTTACAGGAAGTCGGCCATTTTGAATTTACTTAAAAGGGGGCGGGTCACCACAATGGACTTTGTGTAGAAATTATTATTGGGGCCCGAGCAGCGACCGCGGCGAGGTCCCGATTGTTTTTGTAGAAAATATTATTACTTTTATTATTATTATTATTATTATTATTAGGGCCTGAGCAGCGACCGCTGCGAAGTCCCTATTGTTTTTGTAGAAATTATTATTATTATTATTTTTCCGATTGTTCGATCGCATTTTTGACCCCCGAAACATGCACAAAAACTCACCAAATTTGGCAGTCTCATCGGGCATGGCGAAAAATTTGATATTTTAACGTCTAATATGAACAGGAAGTGAGTTATGAATTTTTGAAAGTCCGACTTTTGCCCTTTTTTGCATGTTTACAGGGGTCATTCTTTTGCACCCTGATCCTACAGGCTTCATCTGATTGCCTTAAAATTCTATCTGTAGCATCTGAAGACCTGGGACAAACACTGGGGCTAAAATTTTTTGTTTCCGAAATACTATATGACGGGGGCGGGGCTTCAAAGTTTTCACTTAAGATTTCCTTCGCCGCAATGGACAAAATGCTTAATAACTCTCCTGCACATGCTGCTAAAAATCCAAAACTTCACATGTACAAAAAAAGTCTGTACCTGAAGACATCTATATGTTTATATTCAGTTATACACCTTGCGCCAATCAATATCATTTATTACATTTTGACTTACTGCACGGTGCCCTTTTAACGAATCTGATTGAAAATTGGCTAGAAAAGACTCAAGACATTGATCTTACTCTATCCCTATTTTTGTGACTTTCCTTCGAAGGGCGTGGCTATTACGGTGCCGCAGAGTCTGATTATTCTCCGTGGCAACAAAAGTTCCTGCAAAATGATTCAGATGATCCATCTTCTCGAAATTTTTCACATTTGAGGATATTCAGGCCCTGAAGACGGCTGCCAACTTATTTTTGATCGCAGTGGTAGCGCCACCAACTGGTTAAAACAAATACAAATTATTTTCGTTGATGTTTTTCTCCGGGCAGGTGAACAAAATCTACCTTATATTTGCTCGGATGAGTGTTTAGGCCTTGAGCATGTCACAATACGAAAGTCTTTCGCCTTCTTCAGAGTGTCACATGATGCTGTCTTGTGACCCGTCTTTATCAGCTGATGTTCCATGAGGGCGTGACTTACCTGTCACAAGAATGAAGGCAAGTCACGCCCCCCGCTGTCCGTTCACTCCGCCAAGATGCTGGTCCAGGTGGTAGAGAGGATGAAGGCTCCCTTGTCTCTGTTCATGGTTTTTATGCCTCGCTTGCAGATCTCAATGGCCTCTCTGATCCAGCGCTGTTGTTTGTTCTCTTCTGTGCGGATGACCCTGCCCTTCTCCCGGTCCATGATGTGGTTTTCCCTTTTGCAGTGGTCAGTGATTGCTGATTTGTAATGTTCATGTTGTGCTTGTTCTTTTACTGCTCTGATTTTTTTCATTTTTTTGACAGGTAAGTCACACCCTCATGGAACATCAGCTCAAGACACCATCATGCGACACTCTGAAGAAGGCGAAAGACTCGCCGAAACATGTCAGGTAAAATATTTACCTAAAACATAATTGTCTGCTTTTAATGAATCAGTCAAATATCAATAATAAGAAGACAAAATGAACCTAATACAAATAAATGAATGCTTAATAACTCCCCTGCACATGCTCCTAAAAATCCAAACCTTCACCTGTAAATAAAACGTCCCGACCTGAAGACATCGTAATGTTATTATTTTGTTATACACACAGTGCCGCCAAGTGGAATCAAAAATTTGTTTTTATTTTAATTTTCACGTACTGCACGGTGCCCTTTTGACGAATCCGACTGAAAATTAGTCAGAAAAGACTCAAGACAATGATCTTACTCTCTGCCGAATTTTGTGACGTTTTGGCAAAAGGCGTGGCTATTAAGGTGCTGAAAAGTCCGATTGTACTCTGTGGCAACAAAAGCTCCGGCAACATGACTCAGATGATCCTATCTTCTCGAAGTTGTACACATTTGAGGATACTTCAGCCCTGAAGACATCTACCAACTTATTTTACATCGTAGTAGTAGCGCCACCAACTGGTAAAAGCTAATACAAGTTATTTTCTTGGATGTTTTTCTCCGTGCAACTCAACAAGGTCGCCCTCATATATGCTCGGATGACTGTTTCGGCCATGAGGATGTCACAATACGAAATTCGTCCTTTTTCGTGAAAAGTTGTGGGAGTGGCATTGCACTGTTCGGCAATAAAACAAAGCTGATTATGAGGTTCTAAATATGAACGACAACTCGTAAAACTTTACACACACATCAGGCCGAGCAAATTTATCAATATTTTATACGTTAGTTGTGCAGCTTTTTTGAAATGGCTCGCCATGGCCCTCGAGAAATGTTAAAAAAAGCAGCTCTGGTTGAGTGTTTCACCTCGCTTTTTGTAAATTTTATGGAGTACAGTGAACCCTCGGTTATCGCGGTTAATGGGGACCGAGACCACCCGCGAAAACTGAAAATCCGCGAAGTAGCGGCGCACCTTCAAAAATGCTTAAAAAAAATATACAATATATATATATATATATATATATATATATATATATATATATATATATATATATATATATATATATATATATATATATATATATATATATATATATATATATATATATATATATATATATATATATATACGGGGAGAGAGAGAGTGAAATTCATGTTATAACAAAAAAACCAAATTATTATTAAAACGTATTATTTTTTTATTCCCCAGCATTTCTTTTTGTATTTATTTAATTACTCCGACTTTTACCTGCTGGTACGCCGTCCGGTGTGCCCTGTGATATGAAAGGTGGCATTCTTTATTTATTTATTCATTTATTCATTCATAACTGACAGCCTCGCGCTCCGCTCGTGCCCGGGCAGAAGAGGTGCTTCAATTTGGCTTAACTGTGACACACGCCCGCCCTCCTCCCCCGGAGCTTCCATTCGGTTAAACTTAGGGGCCGCTTGGCACCGCCCGTGCCCAGGGAAGGTGCTCCTCTTCGGCTTACTGTGACGCGAGCATGCCCTCCTCCTCCGGAGCTTCCATTCGGTTAAACTTAGGGGCCGCTTGGAACCGCCCGTGCCCGGGGAAGGTGCTCCTCTTCGGCTTAACTGCCACGCACGCTGGCCGGAGCTCTGGTACGGTCCGAACCGCGCGAAACGTCGCCACCGATCGTGTCCGGGGGAACGTGCTCTTCTTCGTCCACTCTCCTCTTCGCCCACGCTCTTCTTCGGCGCACGCCGGCCGTCTAACCGCTCCAGCGCCCCGTTGTGTCGCTCGGCGAAACTACAATGCCCCCGAATATTTTTTAGACCCGCGAAGCACTGAACCCGCGAAAGGTGAACCGCGAAGTAGCGAGGGTTCACTGTATGTATAAGACCAAGACCTACAAAATAGTCTCTTGGAGCAATGAGCTAGGTTTTACAGGAAGTCGGCCATTTTGAATTTACTTAAAAGGGGGCGGGTCACCACAATGGACTTTGTGTAGAAATTATTATTGGGGCCCGAGCAGCGACCGCGGCGAGGTCCCTATTGTTTTTGTAGAAAATATTATTACTTTTATTATTATTATTATTATTATTATTATTAGGGCCTGAGCAGCGACCGCTGCGAAGTCCCTATTGTTTTTGTAGAAATTATTATTATTATTATTTTTCCGATTGTTCGATCGCATTTTTGACCCCCGAAACATGCACAAAAACTCACCAAACTTGGCTGTCTCATCGGGCATGGCGAAAAATTTGATATTTTAACGTCTAATATGAACAGGAAGTGAGTTATGAATTTTTGAAAGTCCGACTTTTGCCCTTTTTTGCATGTTTACAGGGGTCATTCTTTTGCACCCTGATCCTAAAGGCTTCATCTGATTACCTTAAAGTTCTGTCTGTAGCATCTTAAGACCTGGGACAAACACTGGGGCTAAAATTTTTTGTTTCCGAAATACTATATGACGGGGGCGGGGCTTCAAAGTTTTCACTTAAGATTTCCTTCGCCGCAATGGACAAAATGCTTAATAACTCTCCTGCACATGCTGCTAAAAATCCAAAACTTCACATGTACATAAAGAGTCGGTACCTGAAGACATCTATATGTTTATATTCAGTTCTACACCTTGCGCCAATCAATATCATTTTTTACATTTTGACGTACTGCACGGTGCCCTTTTAACGAATCTGATTGAAAATTGGCTAGAAAAGACTCAAGACATTGATCTTACTCTATCCCTATTTTTGTGACTTTCCTTCGAAGGGCGTGGCTATTACGGTGCCGCAGAGTCTGATTATTCTCCGTGGCAACAAAAGTTCCTGCAAAATGATTCAGATGATCCATCTTCTCGAAATTTTTCACATTTGAGGATATTCAGGCCCTGAAGACGGCTGCCAACTTATTTTTGATCGCAGTGGTAGCGCCACCAACTGGTTAAAACAAATACAAATTATTTTCGTTGATGTTTTTCTCCGGGCAGGTGAACAAAATCTACCTTATATTTGCTCGGATGAGTGTTTAGGCCTTGAGCATGTCACAATACGAAAGTCTTTCGCCTTCTTCAGAGTGTCACATGATGCTGTCTTGTGACCCGTCTTTATCAGCTGATGTTCCATGAGGGCGTGACTTACCTGTCACAAGAATGAAGGCAAGTCACGCCCCCCGCTGTCCGTTCACTCCGCCAAGATGCTGGTCCAGGTGGTAGAGAGGATGAAGGCTCCCTTGTCTCTGTTCATGGTTTTTATGCCTCGCTTGCAGATCTCAATGGCCTCTCTGATCCAGCGCTGTTGTTTGTTCTCTTCTGTGCGGAGGACCCTGCCCTTCTCCCGGTCCATGATGTGGTTTTCCCTTTTGCAGTGGTCAGTGATTGCTGATTTGTAATGTTCATGTTGTGCTTGTTCTTTTACTGCTCTGATTTTTTTCATTTTTTTGACAGGTAAGTCACACCCTCATGGAACATCAGCTCAAGACACCATCATGCGACACTCTGAAGAAGGCGAAAGACTCGCCGAAACATGTCAGGTAAAAAATTTACCTAAAACATAATTGTCTGCTTTTAATGAATCAGTCAAATATCAATAATAAGAAGACAAAATGAACCTAATACAAATAAATGAATGCTTAATAACTCCCCTGCACATGCTCCTAAAAATCCAAACCTTCACCTGTAAATAAAACGTCCCGACCTGAAGACATCGTAATGTTATTATTTTGTTATACACACAGTGCCGCCAAGTGGAATCAAAAATTTGTTTTTATTTTAATTTTCACGTACTGCACGGTGCCCTTTTGACGAATCCGACTGAAAATTAGTCAGAAAAGACTCAAGACAATGATCTTACTCTCTGCCGAATTTTGTGACGTTTTGGCAAAAGGCGTGGCTATTAAGGTGCTGAAAAGTCCGATTGTACTCTGTGGCAACAAAAGCTCCGGCAACATGACTCAGATGATCCTATCTTCTCGAAGTTGTACACATTTGAGGATACTTCAGCCCTGAAGACATCTACCAACTTATTTTACATCGTAGTAGTAGCGCCACCAACTGGTAAAAGCTAATACAAGTTATTTTCTTGGATGTTTTTCTCCGTGCAACTCAACAAGGTCGCCCTCATATATGCTCGGATGACTGTTTCGGCCATGAGGATGTCACAATACGAAATTCGTCCTTTTTCGTGAAAAGTTGTGGGAGTGGCATTGCACTGTTCGGCAATAAAACAAAGCTGATTATGAGGTTCTAAATATGAACGACAACTCGTAAAACTTTACACACACATCAGGCCGAGCAAATTTATCAATATTTTATACGTTAGTTGTGCAGCTTTTTTGAAATGGCTCGCCATGGCCCTCGAGAAATGTTAAAAAAAGCAGCTCTGGTTGAGTGTTTCACCTCGCTTTTTGTAAATTTTATGGAGTACAGTGAACCCTCGGTTATCGCGGTTAATGGGGACCGAGACCACCCGCGAAAACTGAAAATCCGCGAAGTAGCGGCGCACCTTCAAAAATGCTTAAAAAAAATATACAATATATATAATAATATATATATATATATATATATATATATATATATATATATATATATATATATATACGGGGAGAGAGAGAGTGAAATTCATGTTATAACAAAAAAACCAAATTATTATTAAAACGTATTATTTTTTTATTCCCCAGCCATTCTTTTTGTATTTATTTAATTACTCCGACTTTTACCTGCTGGTACGCCGTCCGGTGTGCCCTGTGAAATGAAAGGTGGCATTCTTTATTTATTTATTCATTTATTCATTCATAACTGACAGCCTCGCGCTCCGCTCGTGCCCGGGCAGAAGAGGTGCTCCAATTTGGCTTAACTGTGACACACGCCCGCCCTCCTCCCCCGGAGCTTCCATTCGGTTAAACTTAGGGGCCGCTTGGCACCGCCCGTGCCCGGGGAAGGTGCTCCTCTTCGGCTTAACTGCCACGCACGCTGGCCGGAGCTCTGGTACGGTCCGAACCGCGCGAAACGTCGCCACCGATCGTGTCCGGGGGAACGTGCTCTTCTTCGTCCACTCTCCTCTTCGCCCACGCTCTTCTTCGGCGCACGCCGGCCGTCTAACCGCTCCAGCGCCCCGTTGTGTCGCTCGGCGAAACTACAATGCCCCCGAATATTTTTTAGACCCGCGAAGCACTGAACCCGCGAAAGGTGAACCGCGAAGTAGCAAGGGTTCACTGTATGTATAAGACCAAGACCTACAAAATAGTCTCTTGGAGCAATGAGCTAGGTTTTACAGGAAGTCGGCCATTTTGAATTTACTTAAAAGGGGGCGGGTCACCACAATGGACTTTGTGTAGAAATTATTATTGGGGCCCGAGCAGCGACCGCGGCGAGGTCCCTATTGTTTTTGTAGAAAATATTATTACTTTTATTATTATTATTATTATTATTATTATTAGGGCCTGAGCAGCGACCGCTGCGAAGTCCCTATTGTTTTTGTAGAAATTATTATTATTATTATTTTTCCGATTGTTCGATCGCATTTTTGACCCCCGAAACATGCACAAAAACTCACCAAACTTGGCTGTCTCATCGGGCATGGCGAAAAATTTGATATTTTAACGTCTAATATGAACAGGAAGTGAGTTATGAATTTTTGAAAGTCCGACTTTTGCCCTTTTTTGCATGTTTACAGGGGTCATTCTTTTGCACCCTGATCCTAAAGGCTTCATCTGATTACCTTAAAGTTCTGTCTGCAGCATCTTAAGACCTGGGACAAACACTGGGGCTAAAATTTTTTGTTTCCGAAATACTATTTGACGGGGGCGGGGCTTCAAAGTTTTCACTTAAGATTTCCTTCGCCGCAATGGACAAAATGCTTAATAACTCTCCTGCACATGCTGCTAAAAATCCAAAACTTCACATGTACATAAAGAGTCGGTACCTGAAGACATCTATATGTTTATATTCAGTTCTACACCTTGCACCACCCAGTGGTGACAAAAATTATAATTTTTTACATTTTGACGTACTGCACGGTGCCCTTTTAACGAATCTGATTGAAAATTGGCCAAAAATGACTTTAGACATTGATCTTACTCTATCCCTATTTTTGTGACTTTGCTTCGTTGGGCGTGGCTATTACGGTGCCGCAAAGTCTGATTATTCACCGTGGAAACAAAAGTTCCGGCAAGATGACTCAGATGATCCTATCTTCTCGAAAATTTTCACATTTAAGGATATTGCAGCCCTGAAGTCATCTACCAACTAATGTTTGATTGTAGTAGTAGCGCCACCAACTGGTCAAAGCAAATACAAATTATTTTTGTTGATGTTTTTCTCTGAGCAGGTTAACAAGATCGCCCTCATATTTGCTCGGCTGAGTGTTTCGTCCTTCAGGATGTCACAATACGAAATTCGTTATTTTTTGTGAAAAGCTGTGGGCGTGGCATCGCACATATCACCAATAAAACAACACGTATTTTGAGGTTCTAAATATGAACGAAAACTCATGGAACTTTGCACACACATCAGGCCTGACAAAATCATGAATATTTCATTAGTTTCTCGTGCAGTTTTTTTAAAAATGGCTCTCTATCGCCCTCTAGAAATTTTCAAAAGAGCAGCCCCGGTTGTGTGTTTCACCTAGCTTTTTGAAAAATTTATGTTGATTGTATAAGGCCAAGACCTTCAAAAAAGTCTCTTGGAGCCATGAGCGAAATAGCACAGGAAGTCGGCCATTTTGAATTAACTTCAAAGGGGGCGTGTCACCACAATGGACAAAATGCTTAATAACTCCCCTGCACATGCTCCAAAAAATCCAAAACTTCACCTGTACGTCAAACGCGGACCTGAAGACATCTATATGTTCTTATTCTGTTATACACATAGCGCCACCTAGTGGAATCAATCTTTTTTTTTTTTTTTTACACGGAGCCCTTTTGACGAATCTGACTATATTTTTTGTCACAAGCACCTCTAGACATTGAACTCTCTGCCAAATTTTGTAACTTTTTGGCGATGGGCATGGCCGTTACGGAAGGTACTGCACGGAGCCCGTTTAACACATCTGACTGAAAATTTGTCAGAACAGCCTCAAGACATTGATCTTAGTCAATGCCGAATTTTGCGACTTTTCAGCAAAGGGCGTGGCCACGACGGTGCCGCATTGTCTGATTTTTCTCTTTGGCAACACAAGTTCCTGTAACATCACTCAGATCATGCTATCATCTCAAATTTTTTCACATTTGAGGAGAGCCCAACCCTGAAGACATCGACAAACTAATTCTTAATCGTAGTGGTAGCGCCACCAACTGTTAAAATCAAATACAGGTTATTTTTGTTGATGTTTTTCTCCGAGCAGGTTAATAAGGTCTAACTCATATTTGCTCGGATGAATGTTTAGCCCTTCCGGATGTCGCAATACAAAATGTATGATTTTTTGTGAAATGCTGTGGGTGTGGCTTTGCATAGTTCGCTAATAAACTTAGGCTTATTTTGAGGTTCTAAATATTCATGAAAACTCATGAAACTTTGCATACACATCAGGCCTGGCAAAACCATCAATATTTTATTAGTTTCTCATGCAGCTTTTAAAAAATGGCTCTCTATCGCCCTCTAGAAATTTTCAAAAAAGCAGTTGGTTGAGTGTGATACCTAGGTTTTTGAAAATTTTGTGGAGTATTTATAAGGCCAAGACCTACAAAATATTCTCTTGGAGCCATGAGCTAAATTGCACAGGAAGTTGGCCATTTTGAATTTACTTAAAACATCGATGACGCTTTGACAACAAAAGCTGCTCTAAATTTAACAACGCAAAAATTTCTCTTGAAGGTTCCTCACGTTATTTCTCGTAAATATTTAACATTTCCAACAAAACTCGCCAAACTTGGCAGTCTCATCGGGCATGGCGAAAAATTTGATATTTTTGCGTCGTCATAAACGACGCAAACAAAATGGCTCTCTAGCTCCAACTAGAGTGGGAAACATCAAAGGAAAAACTGGCCCGTTTGACGTAGGCCTCCGAAAATTGCCAGGCACGTGTAGTACCCCGAGATGTACAAATACTTTCTTTGATGACAATAGTCTATAATGAACAGAAAGTGAGTTATGAATTTTTGAAAGTCCAACTTTCGCCCATTTTTGCACGTTTACAGGGGTCATTCTTTTGCACCCTGATGCTACAGGGTTCATCCGATTGCCTTACAATTCCGGCTGTACCATTTTAAGACGTGGGACAAACACTGGGACAAAAATCTTTAGTTTCCGAAATACTATATGACGGGGGCGGGGCTTCAAAGTTTTCGTTGAATATTTCCTTCGCCGCAATGGACAAAATGCTTGATAACTCCCCTGCACAAGCTGCTAAAAATACAAAACATCACAGGTACATAAAGAGTCGGTAGCCGAAGACATCTACATGTTTGTATTCAGTTATACACCTTGCGCCACCTAGTGGTGACAAAAAATTTATTTTTTACAATTTAACGTACTGCACGGAGCCCTTTAAACAAATTCGGCTCAAAATTGGTCAGAACAGACTCAAGAAATTGATCTTACCCCATACCAAATTTTGTGACTTTTTGTCAAAGAGCGTGGCTTTAACGGTGTTGCAAAGTCTGATTATTCACCGTGGAAACAAAAGCTCCGGCAACATGACTCAGATGATCCCATCTTCTTGAAATTTTTCACATTTGAGGATATTCCAGCCGTTGAGACCTCTAGCAACTTATTTTTGATCGTAGTGGTAGTGCCACTGTCAGGTTTAAATGTCCTGACGCCTTTTGGGCGAGCTTATTGAAATGGCCAAGGCCAGAGAGGAACCAAGCTACGCTCATGTGTCACTCTTGTTACTCCTTTCAACCAATGAATTAGGCAGCCAGGATTTGCCATCTACCAATTTGCGGAACCTGTCCTCAGCAATGTTTGCACCTTTGTTATCCCAATGTGTGCGTTCGAATAGTGGTGCATTTTTCCTGGTGTGAGATCAAATTGTCAAGTTGATTTGCTGTTCAAACTTTGACTTTCTCACACCCGCCTACGCTCTTCCTGCTTATTCTAACAATTTCTCTCTAACAAGTTATCTGTTTTGTGACCTTGGTTCTCAAACGCTTCTACTTCTTATCAGTCTGGAATGTGCACCTGGTTTTGTGTCTTACAAGCCTGAATCAGTGCAAAACATTCTGCTGCTTGTCCTGAACATACAGATTTTAATATCCCTTGAAACTAAATTTCAATTTGCAATCCTAATAAAAATGTCTCTCCAGTCGGGAGAAAAGTGTCCAAAAGGTCAGGTCGCGGCTTGGTGGCAATTTGGATGCGGCCTCCACAGTCGTGAGGCATGTTCTACTGGTGCGGGAAAAAATGACGCAGAGCGCACCCCACCTTATCAGTGTAATGTGTCCCTGTGACAATTAGGTCGCCGTGCAATGTGAATGTGGTGGACAAGGATGTCATTTTTGGATTCCTTAAAGCAGCGGTCAGGACTGCTTGATCACACTCTGACGTGGCTCTCGCCACGGGATCCAATTGTTGTGATTAATATACAAATGGATTCACTTTGCCCTGGTTCCTTCAGTAACCCAGGCTAATGAAGTCATTTTTTGCAGTCACTGTTTGCTCAAATGGCTCATAGTAATTTGGTAGTGCGTTAAGATGCTTTGTCAATACAATCTTCTTTTTGGTCTCATCTTCCCTTGAACATTATGTTTACTACACACTAGACATGACCTACAATTTTTTTATTTTAATTTTTTTTTTAATTTGTAGAACTTGTGGTACAGCAAATGTCCTGTACTCTGGCTATCAATCATCATACTATGGATATCAATCATATCAATCATCATACTATGGATATCAATCATCATCCCCCCCCTGTTGAGACATGGGAGTTCCCATGACTCAATTTATCAATTAAATATCAAGTTGGTAATGCTAATACATTGTAATCAATGATTTCATGCGTGACAAGTTCAAAAGCTTTGTCAGCCGCAAGTGTTCAAACTATTTTTTGTCATTGGCTTGTCATAAATGATGTCCAGCAATGGTAATTTCAGAAATCAGAAATCCCTTTGTCATTGTACTCAAGTGTGCAACGAGATTAGAGAGTTCCCCTCTCCAGTGCAATACAACAATAATTCAGACAAATATATAAATTTGATAAATAAGAGAATAGTTAGTGCGGGAGGGAGAGCCGTTAGCCGCTGCGTCTATGCGCGCCGCCATCTTGTATTCTTGAGTATTCTGAGTAATTTGCAATCCATGCCCGACAATAATTGCACACTTCTTTCAAAGACATCATTTACTTCTCTTTTATTTCTTTTAAGGCTTTGGCACAGTTTTTTCTTTTTGCTTATCACTGACAATGCGCCCTTTTTTAATCGAAATGAGGCCTCAGTAAGTCACTTACTTTTGATACATTGTATCTGATAGTCCCTTGCAGACTAACCATGTGTTGCACGTCATCGCCCAAACAGACTCTATTGTGAGCTACTTCTAATAATTTATTGACGTCCTATTTTGTTCTTCCAAATGTAGCAACCGATAATAATGTGCCCTTTTAAAGTTTTGACGTTTGTTTGAATTCGCCCTTGCTTATTGACTCTGATATTAAGGTCCAATTGTGTCAGTGTATCACGGCCTAATAAGTAAAACGCACGTTGATGTAGAACTGCTTCTCCACTTGCTTTTTTTGTTTGTTTTTTACGTCACGTGATCCTCCGTTGCTTTCACGACTGGTCCTGACAAATCACAAATTTCTTATCAAACTTGATTCTGTCTGTGTAAATTGTAATCGGTTTTCCTGGGTGGTTGACGGCAGTTTCGAGCAAAGTGGCCATGTTTCCTACAGTTGTAGCAGACGTCGTCTTTTGTTGGCAGGTGTCCTCTTCCTCTTCCACGTCCTTGGTAGAAGATCGGTGCTGACGGGGTGGTCGTGAGGCCCGCAGCCCATTTACGCATATTATCTTGGATTGGTGTGATTGTTTGGCAGGCCGCTTTGCATTCATCTCTTGTGGCAGGCTTCCCAGGGCGCTGTTGTCCACTTGTTGAGGCAATCCCGGCTCCTTTTCTCGCTGGCCCTCCTCCTCAGCTCTCTCACCCTGACTTCCTTTTTCACTGTCACTGTCTCTTTGATCCTCGGCTGGTGCATTTCCTCCTTTTTTTCTCGCTCCTGTTTCTTCGTCTTTCTTTATCTCCATATTAAGTACTTTCTGCTTCTTCTCTTAAACGTCTTTCACTCTCTTTCTAAATCAGCACACATCTTTCTTGGAGATGATAACCACCGGACTGCACCACTCCGACTTGGAAGGCTCAATGACTCCAAGCTTCAGCATTTCCTGGAGCTCCTTGGTTAGTCTCTCCACCAAGTGTTGCGGAACTCGGTAGGGGCGCTGACGAATTGGTAATCCTTCTTTGAGACGAATGACGTGTTCTACCACCGTCGTCTTCCCTGGGCTGGCGGAAAAAAGAGAAGGCACCGTCTTGAAAATTAAGCACATCTCTGTGACTTGCTTGGGTTTCCGACATGCCAGTGCAGGCGCATCTGTCGTCGTCGAGGACTCCAGCTCTGCCTCGTCATCATCATCATCATCATCATCATTGTCGTCGTCCTCGTCCTTGTCGTCGTCGTCGTCCTCCTCCACCTTCCGCGCGAGTATGACCTCCTTTGGAGCCTGGTTTGAACGCTCCTTCCACTCTTTGAGGAGGTTCACATGATAAGTTTGTTTATTTTTTTTCTTCTCCGGATGGAAAATCTCATAGGTCACTGGACCCATCTTCCGGGTGACCTCATATGGCCCCTGCCACTTTACTAAAAGCTTGTTGTTGCATGTGGGGAGAAGCCGCAATACTTTTTGGCCGGGTTTAAACTCCCGGTGGCGAGCTTGCTGGTCATACCAGGTCTTCTGGCTTTTCTGGGCCTCCCGCAGGTTGACCTCTGCCTCCTACTGGTACCTGGCCAGTCTCTCCCTCATTTCCAGCACAAATTTCACCACCCCCCGATCACTTCACGTGGTGGAAGGTGCCTCCTAGGCCTTTCGGAGCAAGTCCAATGGCCCCTGAACCTCCCAAGCATGCAAGAGTTCAAAGGGAGAGAAACCTGTTGACGCCTGAGGAACTTCGCGATAGGCAAACAGCAAAAAGGGCAGCCACCGGTCCCAGTCTTTTCCAGTATCATCCACAAATTTCTGGAGCATCTTCTTTAAGGTCTGATTGAACCTTTCCACTAGTCCATCAGTCTATGGGTGGTATGGAGTGGTTTTGATGGCGGAGATGCCCAGTTGTTTGTTGAACAGTTGCATTAACCTTGAAGTGAAATTGGTTCCCTGGTCTGTTAGAATCTCATCTGGTATGCCAACTCTGGAAAGGAGTTGCACCAAGGCACAAAGTACTGCCGGAGCAGTGATTGTGCGCAATGGAAATGCCTCTGGGAAACGTGTGGCGTTGTCACACACTACACCACTGCTTTTTGTCAAAGGACCCACAATGTCCATAGCAATCCTGCGGAATGGAATGTGCAGCTTTTTTAAAATGGCTTGCCATGGCCCTCTAGAAATATTCAAAAACATCAGCCCTGGTTGAGTGATTCACCTACTTTTTGTAAATTCGATGGAGTATGTATAAGGCCAAGACCTACAAAAAAGTCTCTTGGAGCCATGCGCTAGGTTTTACAGGAAGTCGGCCATTTTGAATTTACTTAAATGGGGGCGGTTCACCACAATGGACTAAATGCTTAAAAACTCCCCTGCTCATGCTCTAAAAAAATCCCAAACTTACCCTGTACATAAAACGTCCCGACCTGAAGACATCTATATATTATTATACTGTTATACACACAGGTCCACCTCATGGTTTCAAAACAATATTTTTTTTTTACATTTTAATATGCTGCACGGATCCCTTTTCAGGAAGCCGAATGAACATTTGTCAGAACAGCCTCAAGACGTTGATCTTAGTCTATGCTGAATTTTGTGACTTTTCAGCAAAGGGCGTAGCCATTACGGTGCTGCAGAAATTTATTAATCTCTGTGGCAACAAAAGCTACCGTAACATGAATCAGATGATCCTAACTTCTATAATATTTTCAAATTTAAGGATAGTCCAACCCTGAAGACATCTACCAACTTATTTTTCATCGTAGTGGTAGTGCCACTTACTGGTTAAAGCAAATACAAGTTATTTTTGTTGATATTTTTCTCAGAGTAGGTTAACAAGTTTGCTTATTTTGAGGTTCGAAATTTAAATGAAAAATCAGGCCTGGCAAATTCATCAATATTTTATTAGTTTGTTGTTTAATTTTTTTTAAATGGCTCGCTATCGCCCCCTTGAACATTTGAAAAAAAAAACAGCCCCGGATCTGTGTTTCTTCAAACTTTTTGAAAATTTGATGATGCATGTATAAAGCCAAGACAGAATAAGAAGTGTCTGGGAGCCACTTTCTAAATTGACAGGAAGTCAGCCATTTTGGACTTACTTCAAACATGGACGAGGCTTTGACAACAAAAACTGCTTGAACTTTAACTCCACAAAAATTCCTTGTGAGGATTCCTCACGTTTTTTCTCGTAAATATTTCACATTTCCAACGTGCCGGTACCCCAACGTTGCCAGGGCTGCGAGGGCCCTTTATCGCAGCTCGCAGCGCTAGTTATTATTTTTTTTCTATTTTCCGATCGTTCGATCGCATTTTTGACCCCCTAAACATACACGAAAACTCACCAAACTTGACAGTCTCATATGGAGATGGTGAACGACCGTGGAAGAACAGTCAGTTAGCGATGACGCAAGAGAGGCTGTGCACCGAGAACGTTTTCTGAATATCACTATTGTGCCCTGACAGGTATGTGTTGGTAATGTATCAACCAAGCTGAGGCACGAACGAACTCTGAGGAGACGCAACCCGTGACGTCACTAGTAGTAGTTTCGTGTGGTTTTCACACCTCCTGTCTCATCCCTGAAAGCCATGCCTTGAATTCATCTCCACACTGGAATACCGTATCATACCCTCCCTCTATCGATGTATAAGGGCAGTCTATAATCAGATGGTCCATATTTTGACACTCATGGTTACACCAGGGGCATGCTTGCGTAGCCACTGCCCCCCATCTTTGCAAATTTTGGGCTGTACGTCCTTGTTTGCAAAGGATCCTGTTGTAGGATGTCCACTCTCTCCTGCTGGTTCCATTGTAGCCTGGGAGCTTCTCAGTGGGGTCTCCAATTCTCTCGCCTCCAACAGGTACATTTCCTCTCCATAGGTCGCGCCACCTATCTGCTGACGTGTGCTCTGATTCCCGTTCTTGGCTGAAGGGTCTTCTGGATCTCAGGCGGTGCCCTCCTGGGTTGTGTGCTAGGGCCCGACACAGGGGAGCCTCCTCCGGGAGTGCCAATATATTTTTTTGCATGATCTGTGTTGCCTGCTCTCTTCTAACTGCTGGAGGTTCAATGTTGCACATTGTTGGAAGCCAGTTTATAGGAGTAGAACGTATGGCGCCCGATATCAGTCTCATTGCTTCATTCAGCTGGACATCAACTTTGGATGTATGTGCACACCGGCCCCATACGGGGCTGCAATATTCAGCCACGCTGTAGCACAGTGCCATGACTGACGTCCGTAGAACGTTTTGGTTGGCACCCCAACCTGTTCCCGTAAGTTTACGGATTAGTGCCACTCTTGATTTCAGCTTCTGGGCTGTATTTTCTAGGTGTTTCCTGTAGGTGAGAGTTCTGTCTAGAGTTACCCCTAGATATTTTGGTTCACAATCCACCGGCAGGTTTCCCCCCTCTATTTCCACCCTTAGCTTGTAATTAGCTTGCTGGTTGGTTAGATGGAATGTTGTTACCACTGTCTTGGTTCTGTTCATTCTTAGGTACCATCTTTTAAAGTAATTTGAGAGCAACGCTATGTCCAGCGATAATGTTCTCTTGATTGTACCAAAATCCCTGTCTTGGGTTACCAATGCCCAGTCATCCGCATAACCGAATTTCCAGGATTCGTATCTGGAGGCAGGCCCTGGCATTAAGCGACCAGTTAATAGTTCGAATGGCGCAAAACCTGTTATTTTGTGAACAGTTTGGCGGACGACCAACAGGGCTAGGGGCAAAGCTTGCAACCACGTCATTTTTGTTTGAGCCATGATCTTAGCCAATTTTTCTTTCAAATTCCTGTTAAACCTTTCAACTTTGCCTTGGCTCTGGGGGTGGTAGACACACCCAAAGCGATGCTTCAGCCCCAACAGCGCCTCCACTTTAGCCAGCGCTTTGTTGTTAAAATGTGTCCCATTATCAGATCTGATTAAAGCAGGGAAACCATGTGTCGGAATATAATGATTTACCAAAGCTTTAAGGACTGACGTGGTATCTTCCTTTGCACACGGATACGCCTCCGGCCAGCGTGAATAAGAATCCACAATGACCAGAAGGAACCGCTTCCCGTTCACCCTGTCAATCATGTCCGTGAAATCAATTACAATTTCTGCTCCAGGCCAGGCCACAGGGGAGAACGCCCCTGGCTTGGGTTTTAATGTCGGTCGTGCATTAAATGTTTGACATAGTTCACAAGCCGCCACAAACTGCCAGACCACCTCCTGTAACCTTGGATGCCACCACTGACGAAGTTTTGGAAGCATTGCCTGAGGCCCCACATGTGCCACTGTATGGGCCTCAGCCAACACTGAGGTCATGAGTTGCCCTTCAGGGAGGACCGGCTGGCCCCTGGGACCCACCCGCCTGACCGCCTTAGATGCGATCCACATTTATTTTTGTTCCGGCGACGACTTACCTTGTGCATCCATAATATCCTCCAGTGCCACTTCGGGTGCCACTGGAAGATCCGGGGGTTCCCCATCCCAGACCACAGCTGGGGTTGTTAACATCATCCCGCCCTGAGGGGTGTATCCAGCCACCTCTTTCGCGAGAGCATCCGCCCTCTCATTACCTTTCGCCACCATGGTGTTGGCCTTTGAGTGTCCCGGGACCTTTACAATCGCCAATTCGTGTGGACCCTTAATTGCTTCATACAATCGCTCCATCAAAGTTCTATGAGCAATTTCTTTGCCTTTCGCTGTTAGCCAGCCATTGTGCAACCACCCCTTTAGGTCAATCAGGGCAGCTGACGCTGCATATGCCGAATCAGTATATACAGTTAATTGCTGTCCTGGACACTGTTCCAAGGCCAACACCAGCGCCAACACCTCTGCCGCCCGGGCGGAGGGTTTTATTGCCAACTTCTGAGCTGTCACTGGGAGGAAGAAAGAACCTTTCCACTCCACCACTGCCGCGGCCGCGTGGAGTGTCCCATCCTTGGCACGCCAACAACACCCATCGGTGAACATAACCCGTCCACCTTCCAATGGTTCCGCATACAAGTCCTCACGGACCTTCTGATCTTTCTGTACTTTCAGAGCGCACTCATGTGCCCCTTCCAGGAGGTGATTAGCCATGTTCACACCATCATGCACATAAGTAACGTTTGGTGCCATCAATGTTTTCATCATCCGTGTTTGTCGCAGGGGTGTCAATGTAAATGCCACCGATGCTACAAAAGCTGACACCCCATGATCTGTCAACACCTGGACGGGATACCCCATGACCACATGAGCTGTTTTCTGTAGGACCTTTGCCAGGCCTGCTGCGTACCTAACACAGTCTGCTTGTTTCTGTTCAATTCCGTCTAATGGCACACTACAATACAATAAAACTGCCCTGTCTGTTCCATGTCTTTGGTACAATGCCGCATTCACTGTTTTCTCACTGCTCGCAAGGTCTAAATAAAACACCTTAGTGTAATCTGGAGTGGCCAAAGCTGCTGCTGATGCTAATTCCTGAATTAATTGCACAAACAATGCATCATCCTCAGGGGTCCACTGCAATGTGGCCTTCAAATTTCGGACCCCTTGTTGTTTGACCAGGGCCCGCAAGCCTGCTGTTTTATCCACATAACATGGGATGTATGCTCGGCTGTAGCCACACAATCCCAAGAAAGACAACATGTCCTGCACTGTGTGTGGACGTGGGTGTTGCAGGATGGAGCTGCGGTGATTTGGGGACATAGCCAAGCCGGCTGGGGTGATGACACGCCCCAGAAAAATCACAGACTTACGACAGCACTGTAACTTTTTCCTTGACACTTTGAAGCCCAGGTCAGCAAGCTTCAACAGCACTGCTCGTGTGGCTTCCACACACTGGTCGGATGTTTCGGCCGCAATGAGGAGATCGTCCACATACTGCAGGAGCACTGAGCCTTGGGGTAGCGCACATGAAAATAACAAGTCCTTCAAGACCTGATTAAAAATTCCTGGCGAATTCTTAAAGCCCTGAGGGAGTCTTTTGTACTGCAATTTCACCCCTTTGTAAGAAAATGCAAACACGTGTCGTATTGATTCAGCCAGCGGTAAACAGAAATATGCATTCGCCAAATCAATTACCGTATACCACTGTTTCTGCGGGTCCAGGGAGGACAGGATGCGATGGGGGTCAGGAACTGGCAAAACTGGAGTTATAGTGATGTCATTCACTGGCCGCAAATCGTGGGCCATCCTCCATGTCACCCCATCAGCCTTCTGGACCGGCCTCAGAGGTGTGTTCCAAGAGGACGCCGACGTTTCCAACACCCCCGCATCCCACAATCCTGCCGCTGTGTCCTCCATTCCTTTGTCTGCTTCCTTCGGCCATCGATATTGAGGACGGCGAACCGGAATGGAGCAGTCAACTTCCAATTGGATTGGCTGAACCGTCCGACAAAAACCAACATCAAATGGACCCTGTGACCACACGGTCTGTGGCATTTGATCCAACATTGCCTGTGCGGACTCATGGTCCGTCTGTTCCCGCCCATGATGGCGGTCCAAGAATACCAATTCAAGGTCTGACTTATCTACCATTTTTGCCATTATCCTGTAACTTTTGGTTGCAGCTGAGTGCCACACATCTAGAATTTCAGTCATCATCCAGTCATGTTGTTGTGTTAATCGTTTCACCATGGGCCCCAATTGGCGGGGATCATGGCCTGGCGACACAGCTAGTGACACGTGAGGCAAACCTTCCTCACTCATTCGATACCATTGCTCTTGCTCCGGCGACAACTGCACATATGCTGCCACCCCCTCGGGGCCCACAAAGATGCATGGTGCGCGCAATATCCAACCATCCCCCTCAATTTCTTCGAACGCATCTCTATATATGTCATCTGATTCTCTATCATAATATAGAGTGCAGTGCAATGGATCCAGTGGGGGGTGGTACGGTGCCAATGTCTGGATCCACAGTTTCCACAAGAGGTATGTGGAGTAGACACCTCCCCCAAGTGGAGTCTCAGGATTCAATCTAGCCCAGTAGATCCGTGCCGTTTCAGGTACTGTGGGGAGTGGTGCCATCAACCACTGACCCCTAGGTGTCACAGGCTGGAAGCATTCCAGTACCTGTCCGTCAGGAAATGTCACTGTAAGTCCCTTCTCGCCGCACAATATCTGGGCTCTCAATGCTGACAACATGTCTCTGCCCATTAAATTGATGGGTGTGTCCATTGCATGAACATATGAATGATATAGTCTCTGTCCAGTGTTTGTAATTTCCGTTTTCAGTGGCCGAGTAAAGGGCAGAGTCTGAGGACGTCCCGAGAAGCCGACTAACGTTGTAACTCGCCTCGACAACGCTGTACTTGGCAGTGGCATGTTGATTGATGAATGTGTTGCTCCAGTGTCCACCAACATCTGGACTGGAGTGTCCGCCACTGTCAACTGAAGCATTGGCTCTGCCTGGCCAGTGCTTCCCGAGCTTCCCAGGCCCCCCTATTCGTCTGGGCCGTACCACTGGTCAGCTTGGAAATACTGACCCCTTGGATTCGGCTGTGGCCACGGGCGGGGCTGCTGCGGTACCCCTTGGTGTGGTGGCCCTGCTTGCTGGTTCTGCTGCTTCACCCCTGGTGGTGGGTTGCCATGACAATCACGTGCCCAGTGGTCAAGGGACCCGCAGTTGAAGCAAGTCCCTGGAGCGAACCCATTCCGCCCCCGGCCTGGGGGGGCGCCACGACCACGCCCTCTGTATCTACCACGGAACCCTTGACCTTGGCGCCGTTCAGCCCCCACTGGAGTTTGATACATCTGTTTTTGTTTCACCTTTTCTTGTTTTGCCTCACCATGCAACTTTGCCAACTGTAGTTTAACCAAACTAGTCGCCAGAGCGTCAGATTCCTTTTGATCTTTATTTGCTTTTTCCATGTAGATGCGGCAATGGTGTATCAAATGCCTCTTAAATCTCGGTTCCGGACAAACCAAAATGTCCGGATCAATTCTCAAAATCGCCTGCACCTCATTTGGGAGGCCGTTCAGCATCGCCGTCCTGAACATCATTTCAGCTTCAGGATAGTTGCCTGGGTGTTTACCTGTGGTCTCAATCCACAGCTCCAATGCCTGAGCATAATGTTGCTCGGGAGTCACATCTTTTCCGTAATTAAAAATTGTTGGCGCCACATCCACTGGGGAGGGAAAGGCCGCCCTCAGCTCCCGAAACAACGCCTCAGAAGTCTCAGCCAAGGGGGTTTCTCTCCCCAGCTGGCGGGTGCCAGCTGCCCCCTCAATATTCTGTAATTGAATCAGGGAACACGATCCCAAAATGGCTTGTCTAAAATCTCCCAATGCTACTCCCTGTCCTGACATGGCGGCTAAGAATTTAGTAATCCAGGCTCGTGCCCCTTTATGCAGCGGAGGCAATTTTTCCACCAATGCAGCCACATCCCGAAGCACCAGAGGCTCATAGTGACGGCCAGCGTGAGTCAACACTAGGGGTGCCATTGTTTGAGGCTGCTCCTGCTGTGCCATCATCTTATCTTTACTGCGTGTATTATAGCCTCGCTCAGCCCTGGACATGCTCTCCTCTTTATCGCCCAGCCTCTCTCCTTCACTCAACGCTCTGAGCATCTGCCGCTGTTCACGTAACACTACCTCAGCTTCCTCATCACTTTCCACTTCCTCCTCGCGGGGATCTGCGTCACTGGGCATTGCCTGCCCATGTTTCCGTGTCCCCGTCATCACTCCCTCTAACATCTCTCTTTCCTCACTTTGCACCCTGTGTCCTTCCAACAACTTTCGCGACGCCTCCTTCATCAGTGGTTTCGAATTTCTCTCACTCCCGGCACTCGGGGTGCCCCCACCTCCTGCGAGCGCTGCCCCTGACGTCAGCACGGGCGACTCCACATTCCCCTGCTGCTCTCCGCGCACTCTCTTCCTTTCATTATTCACAGCCTGTTCAATCAACTGTATGGTCGCTGGCGTCATCCGTGAATCGTGATCTTCTACATCCAAAACCATCCTGCCGCCCAAAGTGACTACGGGGGCCATTATTTGCGCCATCGGATACGGCGGCGGCTCATACACATACTGTCGCGAGTCAGGCAACTGTGGATAAATGCCTCTCCGACCTTCCGTCTTTTCTTCCACTTTTCCAATCACTTCATCCTTCTTTTTCACTTCATTCACACTCTCTTCCTCTTTTATTGCCCCCAGCGCAGTGGCAATAATTGCCAATTGGTGAATGCCTCGTCTATCTTTGTCCAATTCCTTCACTTCCTTCTCAAGTTTAATACGCTGTCGCCATCCAGCTTGGCTCTGATCCTCCTTCATATCTCGAATATTTGCCAACATTCTGGTTTCCTTTTTCTGTAACTGCCTCGCTAACTTCGACATGTCCCACGTTCCGGGACCACCGCAAAACAAATCATCCTTTTTTAATTTCAGAAACAACTTCTGACTCCGTTCTTTCACCTTCTTAATTTTCTTACTTTCCATTCCACTAATCAACTGTGATTCCAGCTGAGCATAATGACCATTAATCTCCGACCAGACTTCCGCCCGCTCGTCTGAAGTGCCAGACACAAGAAAACCCTCACATTTCCTCCCATTTTCCATCTCCAAATCCACTCGTGCGTGTCCCAAGCACTTCATACGCAGAACAAATTTAGGCTTCACATTCACACCGCTTCCACACAGACACGTAAATCCCAGATTTTAAACCGTGTCCTGATACGTAAATCCCAGATTTTATACCGTATCTTAACCACGAATAGTTCCAAACTATTCTAGTAGGTAAATCCCAGATTTTATATCCTCCTAACGTCCACACTGTTACACTTTTTTTTTTTTTTTTTTTAAATTTATTTTTTCTTTTTATTATGCCGTTCCGCTCCTCCTTCCTCTTATAATTTAGCGTTGCCAATGTGCAGAATTTGAAAAGGATCTGCTTACCTTATGTCACTGTGGGCCCAAAGAGGAAAGACGGTCGGATGTGCGGCTCCTATCAGGTCGTCACCTGGTGTGGACATGCGAGACCCAGTCTCATGTGGTCTTTCTCGAAGTTCCAAACTTCTTTTACCTCTCATGCATCGCGTCGGCGTCACCATAAATTGTTGGAATTTATCTTTAAATCAATGTTAGAATTTAATTTTAAACCAATGTAAACTCAAATTAATAATCTGACTCCAATTTGTGACTTTACCCAACTCTCACTCATCCAACAATATGCGCGCTCGTTCTGCAATAGAAAGGTATCAGGAAGCCGGCATTTTCACACACGAGTGGATTTATTCCTAACACACAAATCTACAACTTGAGTTTGGGTCCCTCTCAATACAGCTCTCTTTGTCTTCGCTGTTCAGCATTAATTTATAGACACAATATGCAAATGACACAGAGACAAAGGCATCCTGGCATGATTCTATTGGCTATGTGTATGCTGCAGTTAACTTTAGCTTGCTTCTCTTGGTCTTTCTTCAAGTGGTGGCCCCTCCTGCTTGTGGCTGGAGGGTCCAGTTTCTTGTGCATCCCTTCCCCCTCGAGGTATCTGTCTGCGCCAGGCACCGACCTAAAACCTCCCAAACCTCACATTCTTTCACTTTCTTTTTCCAGCTTCACCAGCCACCCACACAGCATTCCACAGAATAACAGTGACACAAGATGCAGGACATCGAATAAAACTAGCCAGGTTTAAACTCTTCCACTCCTTTAAAATAGAGGCACCACTTTTTAGTTTTCTTTGGTATCCTGCCTCTATGAATGTTGTTAGAGCCAGTACCTGTTCTGTGGTGCTTCTGTGCTTTCTAAATCCTGCCTGCTGGCAAGGAATATTCAGCTCCAGGGTTGGTGTTATTCTGGTTAGGATTATCCTCTCCATTATCTTATACATACTGCATAGCAGGGATATTGGTCTGTAGTTATTTGGGTCTTCTGGTGATTTCCCCGGTTTTAAGATGGCTATGACCCTAGCTCTTTTCCAGAGATGGCAGTATCTACCCATGTTTATTGCATCAGTGATAGCAGATGCCATCCATTTAATCGCAGCTGGACCCAGGTGTTTCAACATATCTGGGTAGATCCCATCAACTCCTGCTGCCTTGCCTGACTTCGTTGCTCTGAGTGCTGCTTTCACCTCCTCTTCGCTCACTAGGTGGGAGAACCCGTCTTCTTCTGGCATGTCTCTGATTAGCTGCTGGTACTTTTTCTTTATGGTGGTTTCGAACTTGTAGTCAGGGGTGTGAGCTCCTCTTCCTCTTATATTAATTGCAACACTATCAGGGCTCACTACGTTAGACTGTTTGCTCTTTTTTCCACCCCCGTCCAGTTTTTTAATCAGTTTCCATGCATGTCTACTGGATCTTGTGAAATCCATGCTCTCTACCGTTTCCATCCATCTTCTCTGTCTCTCCTCCTGCAGTCTCTCCAGCAATTTCTCTCCAGTATCTGGATTCTGGGTTTCCTCATAGGATTTTAATATTTCCTCACATTCTGGTGTCCAGCATGGTATATATCTTTTACGGACTCCCCGGGGTATGTGCTTTTTTGCACTGCTCTGAATGAGTTTATTGAACCTAATTATATTCTCCTGTTTTGCTGGGATTCGCTTGCATGTCTTATCAACTTGCTCTGCGAAACCCTGCCAGTTTGCCTTTCTAAAGTTTAAAGGATAATGTAAATGGCAGTCAATTTAAAAACTGAACAAAGAGTAGACTGCTAGGAGCCACTTTTGTGATCCAGGCATGGAAGTCCATTGTTTCAGAGGGGTCTCGTTCACACCTCCTGTGGTGCAGCTGTGATCCAATCTTCCTGCATTCCAATCCTGAGGGTTTGGTCATTAGCATGGTCTAAACTTCAGTTACACTTAAAGGATTTCATACATTTGACTATTAAAGGAATATAAGAGTTTGAGCTTAACATAGTTCATTAGATGTTGGTGCATCCAATGTATGAAAATGTGATATTGTAAAATGCTGAGAGTGTGACTGGTGAAGCGAAACTGGTTGCGGGGGTTGTGCAAGAATGGAATGTTTTAGAAGCAGAAGGTGCTGAGCGAGACAAGATGACTCCGGGAAGGAGCGGCCATCGGGGGATCGCACGCAGGAGGAGCCACGGGATTCGGCGGGAGGAGAAAGACCAATGAGAGCGAGCTAAAGTTAACTGCAATAAACATAGCCAATAGAATCATGCCAGGATGCCTTTGTCTGTGCCATTTTTGCATGTTGTATAGTATGAATCAGTACTGGGCAACTCGGGGGTAGAACACATTCGCTGGTGGCAAGAGAGGTGTAGAGTTGTATTGAGAGGGACCCGAGATCCAGGTGCCATGTAGAAAATTTGTATTGGGAATAAATCCACTTTGTGCGTGAAAATGCCGGCTTCCTGATACCTTTCTATTGCAGAACGAGCACGCATATTGTTGGATGAGTGAGAGTTGGGTAAGGTCGCAAATTGGAGTCAGATTACTTATTTGAGTTTACATTGGGTTAAAGTTAAATTCTAACATTGATATAAAGATAAATTCCAACAAGTTCCATCTTGGCAGGGGTAGAGATTGTGTGACTGGTATGTTGATTCCTGTTTTTATCAATATTGGTCGGTGCTGGGACCTTGGGAAGTTACCCAGCACTCTTCGATGTGCTGGCATTGATATGCCATCTGTGTCCCTCGTAACGAAGGTCAGGTCAGGTGTGTATTCCCTCTGCCATCGTGCTGAGTGGAAGGTGCCTGGTTCATTTGGATGGTAAAGGAGGTGGAGATTATTTATTTCTGCCCAGTTGCTGAGCTGGATTCCAGCTGGGTCGGGCTCTGTGTATCCCCACGATGTATGGTGGCTATTGAAGTCTCCTAATATTATAGATTGATGTTGGTATTGTGGGAGGACACTAATTGGCCAGCTTGTATTTGGAGGCTTGTATATGTTGACCACTGTTGTACCCAGCACCTCAATCTCTGACCTGTGTATATTGTGTTCGTCCATAGAGGATCCTCTGTCTATGGCAGGGATGTCTTCATGTACATATATCATGGTTCCGTACTGTTGATGATCTATTCTCGTGATGGGTATGAAGCTGGATATACTGTATCTCGATGGGGGCGATTCTTTAGTCAGATGAGTTTCCTGCAGTGCCAACACTTGTACATCTTTCTCCCTCAGCATCTGCGCCATCAACTCACACTTAGCCATCGATATACCCTCCACATTCAATGAGATTATCCTCAGTCCTCCTCCTACTGTCACTACATTGTCATTTAGGTCATCATTAACTGAGTCTAGCGTATTTTTCGAAGTTGCAGGACTCTCTACTGCACCAACGCGGACCTGGTTATCCTGGGCGACGGCCGATCCAGTATGAATATTCCTTCTTTGAGCTTCCATTTCCATTTTTGAGGTGTGTAGTCGAGAGCAAGTTTTTAACGCTTGGTTCGACCACCAGGGTGGGATTCCTCTTAGTCAGGCCCCCAGAATGCTGGCTGCACTCCAGGGAGCCGCTCAAGCCTCCACACGACGACAACGTGGGAATCCCGGTCGTGGAGGGTGTCGTCACTTTCGGCGCGACATCTGTTCGTCTGCTTTCATCCACCAGGCGAGTAAACGCAACTATGGTTTCGTGCACCACCACATGCAACACTTGCACCATTCTCATGGAAAGACTCTCCCTGCTGGAGGGACGTGTCCGCCAGCTAGAGCAGAGTAATGTGGTAAGCGTAAATGTGGCGGACAGCACCGGTTAGCATTGGCCGTAAACGGCTTGCTAATCGCGTTGAGCCTGTTAAGACACAGAGCAGTTCCATTCCACCTCGGTCTCCTGGCTCCCGCACTTTAGTGAAAGGTGACTCCATTACTCGATACATTAAGCTTGAAAATCCAACCACAGAATGTGTATTGCTGGGGCCAGAGCACCCGACATTGAAGCTAATCTTATGGAGCTAGCACGCAAGAGACCTAGACACCAGCGCAGTGCAAACAACGCTAGCTATTCAGATATAGTGATACACGTCGGCTCCAATGACACTAGTGTTACTGCCGTTTCAATGATACGCTGGCTAAAGAAAGTTTTAACGCGCACTCACTCACCATGGGTTGAAGTTGCGATGACGTTCGCTCGGCTTCACTGGTCTTGATGTTGATGTGTAGTTATGTATGTCACGTCAAACAGTCAAGGGTTAGTCTTAATCGTAGTCATTTCAGTCCAGATGTCATGCCGTGAAGTCAAGTAAATCAAATAAATAAATCAATGGCTACGGTCTTCCAAACTTCAAATCAAAAACATCCGTGCATATGCGGTAATCAATACAATATACTATCTTCTATCTTCCAGTTTGTACATAAATAATGCGTCTTGAGTAAGTGCGGTTGAAAAACGGTATCCGACAGCGTTCCCCCACCTGTCCTGCATTTGTTATTTATGGATGAACGCAACCAGTGCTGACGTCATCAATTGCCCTAGTGGTGGTGTTGCCATACTGCATTACTCAAAAGAAAACTGCTCCAACAACTAGGATGAAGCAATCAGAGATCACAAAGAAAAAACATAGCAAGGACTTGTGATCTCGCCAGAAAGATGAGTCTGAGTCGAGTAATTGTCTCTGGCCCCTTGCCTGCGAGAGGCAATGATGAGAAAGATGGGGGTGTAGCCCTCATTTCCGAATTTAATCTAAAACTTAGTCCTCGTCCTAGCAATTCCTTCAAAACATTTGAAGTTCTCATTATGCGATCCACGGCCGCACTGCCGTTTTATCTTGCCGTTTTTTACCGTCCCCCTGGCTCTTACTCAGGCTTTTTAGATGAATTTTCTGAATTTGTGGCTGATTTGGTAACTCATGCGGATAATATATCATGGGCGACTTCAACATTCATATGAATCTCCCGTCGGAACCACTTACCGTGGCGTTTCGGACAATAATTGATATGTTTGGTTTCATGCAAATAATAGATGAAGCAACGCATATAAATGGTAACACGTTAGATTTGGTATTAACCCGGGGCTTAGCATCCTCAAAAATAATTGTATTACCATATACTAGTGCTATAGCTGACCATTACTTAATCAAATTTGAAGTCTTGGCGCATTGCCATCGTTCTGACCATGATCAAAGCTATAGCAGCCGCAACATTAGCTCCTTAACCACCGCTGCGCTCTCTGAGCTACTCCCTTTAGTAACCGATTCGTTTCCTAATTATATTGGTACGATTGATGATCTTACAAACAACTTTAATGTCGCTCTGTTAAATGCGCCTGACTCCGTCGCACCTTTAAAAACTAAAACTTGTCCAAAGAGGCTGACTCCGTGGTTTAATGAGGAAACACGCATACTGAAACGATTCTTGTAGGAAGCTTGAGCGCAAATGGCGTGCGACCAAACTGGAGGTCTTCCGTCAGGCATGGTGTGCTAGTTTATACAAGGAAGCGCTCAATCTAGCCAAAACTAATTATTACTCTAGATTAATTGTTTTACATAAAAACAACCCTAAATATTTATTTGCTACTGTAGCAATGCTAACGCAACAGCAACCAACCTCGGATAGCTCTTCCTATTCAGCTCACGATTTCATGCAATTCTTTACTCAGAAGATTGAGTGTATTCGTGATGAGATTAAAGACACTGTTCTTACAATTCCGTTGAATTCCGTCATAAATGGTGTTAATAGGGACATTAGGGCTGATAACTGTCCGATAACCTTATCTCAATTTAAAAAAGTATCTCTTGAAAGCCAAACAAAATTGCTTAGTGGGGCAAAACCGACAACTTGTGTGCTCGATCCGCTTCCTGGCAAACTAATTAAAGAACTGTTTATGACCCTAGGACCGTCTGTCTTAAATATTATTAATCTATCACTTACCACGGGTATAGTACCAGCAGCTTTAGGACCGCCATTATGCGACCGCTACTTAAGCAACCAAACCTCGACCCAGAGAGTCTCAACAACTATAGACCGGTTTCAAATCTTCCGTTTATTGCAAAAATCTTGAAAAACTTAATGAATATATGACTAGTAATAATCAATTTGAACCTTTCCAATCAGGTTTTACCGAATGGAAGCTACGGAGGAGGAGGGCATGCTCGCGTGACAGTTAAGCCGAAGAGGAGCACCTTCCCCGGGCACGGGCGGTGTCAAGCGGCCCCTAAGTTTAACCGAATGGAAGCTCCGGAGGAGGAGGGCATGCTCGCGTCACAGTTAAGCCGAAGAGGAGCACCTCTTCCCCCCGGGCACGAGCGGAGCGCGAGGCTGTCAGTTATGAATGAATAAATGAATAAATAAATAAATGAAGAATGCCACCTTTCATTTCACTGGCATGATCCGTGCCTGTCATGCCGCGTGTGTTTTTGTTTTTTCAGCTGTGTGGGCGTTCCTCCAGCGATCGTCTCGCGCCATGCGGTCAGCTGCTGCGAGACGCGCCCACCAGCCCCGCACCGGATTCCCATTCACTCACTGATTACACTCACTACCACCTACACTGACTACCTGGCGTCGGATTGTTATCCTACTTGTGTCTGCGTTTGGAGAGTCCTGCTCAATCCTCCAGCTCTGCTGGAGGATCATAACATTCACAGGGCACACCGGACGGCGTACCAGAAGTTAAAAGTCGAAGTAATTAAATAAATACAAAAATAAGTAATTGAATAAATACAAAAATAATGGCTGGGGAATAAAAAAATAAGAAGTTTTAATAATAATTTTTTTTTGTTATAACATGAATTTCACTCTCTCTCTCTCTACCCGTATATATATATATATATATATATATATATATATATATATATATAATTTAAGCATTTTTGAAGGTGCGCCGCTACTTCGCGGATTTTCAGTTTTCGCGGGTGGTCTCGGTCCCCATTAACCGCGATAACCGAGGGTTCACTGTATTACTCTTACTCGATCTTGGCGCCGCTTTTGACACTTGATCATAACATATTATTAAAACGCCTTGAAACTTGTGTTGGCATTTCAGGTTCAGCGCTTTCTTGGTTTAATTCGTATCTGTCGGAGAGGACGCACCGTGTAATTCATGGCAATGCGACTTCTGATCTTTGTAAGATCACACGCGGAGTTCCGCAGGGATTGGTACTAGATGCTACCGCTTGGTGATATTATACGGAAATATAACATTAGTTTTCATTGTTATGCTGATGATACGCAATTATACATGCCGTTGGATATAACGAATCCGTGTGATTGCTATAAATTAGAGGCATGCCTTGCCGAAATTAAACTATGAATGTCTTTCAATTTTTTGCGTCTTAACTCAGATAAAACCGAGATGCTGATCATTGGACCAGCGCGTCATCGGTACCTTTTTCAAAGACACCACTATGAGTATCGATAAATTGCCCAAAAGGATTCAACAAAAAATCTCGGTGTTATATTTGACACAACTATGTCGTTTCAAATGCACATTAAAAATATTACTAGAACTGCATTTTTTCATCTGCGTAACATTGCTAAAATTCGCCCAATTCTATCAACTTGTGATGCAGAAATCTTAATCCATGCGTTTGTTACGTCTCGCCTCGACTATTGTAACATTTTGCTCTCGGGTCTCCCCATGTCTAGTATTAAAAGTTAGTTCAAAATGCAGCAGCTAGACTCTTGACTAGAACGAGAAAGTTTGATCATATTACCCCGATACTTGCAAATTTGAATTGGCTTCCGGTCCACTTGAGATGTGATTTTAAAGTTCTGCTACTTGCCTATAAAATATTGCATGGCTTAGCTCCTTCCTATCTCGTTGACCTCGTGGTACCATATGTTCCGTCCCAAAACCTTCGCTCACAAAATGCTGGTCTTTTAGTGATTCCGCGAGCCAAAAAGAAGTCCACAGGTTCTAGAGCGTTCTCTATTCGGGCACCAATGCTTTGGAATGCACTACCCTCAGGTATTAGAGGCGCCACCTCAGTAGAAATGTTCAAAACACTATTAAAGACGCATTTATACTCTTGTGCATTTAGTTGAACTATTTGTTGGCCTGTTTACTGCCGCTTTTTCTCTTTTCTTCTCTATTCTGCCCCCTTTTCCCCGGCTGGGGGATTAGGTGACGGTGACCCACTAGGAAGTTTAAGGCATTGACAAACTGGGCATGCACCTGTTCCAGTGATGTCGTCTTCCTGCAGCGTGACATTTGATCAATTTATTTATATACTTTAGCATCTAATTTAATTATTTGTTGGCCTGTTTACTGCCGCTTCTCCTCTTTTCTGCCCCCTCTTCCCCTGCTTGGGAATTAGGTGATGGTGACCTGCTATGAAGATTACGGCACTGACCAACCGGGGAGGGACCTGCTCTCCCAAAGTCGTCTTCATGCAGCGCCTCTTCTGATTTCCCTATATTTCAGCACTTCGTTGAACTACTTGTTGGCCTGTTTACTATTTCTGTTCTTTTTTTTCTGTTCCCAATTCCACGGCTTGGGAATTAGGTGATGGTGATTCACTTGGAAGTGGCTGTTTTGAATTTACCCCAAACTGACTATTTCAAGATCGAAGGCTCATCCTCGGATATGCTGCCATGGAGATTACGGTCCTGGATGAGGACCCACTCCACTAAAGTCATCTTCCTGCAGCACTTCATTTAATTGACTCTCACATTATCTCATCTAACATTGTATAGCATCATTGTATGTGTCAAATGTTGCCCACTTAGCATCCAAAGCAGCCTGGTCATCCTGGAAGGGGGTTTCCCCCCCATCTGTGGTCCCTTCTCAAGTTTTCTCACTTTTCCCCCAATGGGATTTTGAGTTTTTCCTTGCCCTCCTGGGGGTTAAGATCAGTGGATGTTGATTGTGGTTATGTAAAGCCCTTTGAGACTGTCTGTGATTAAGGGCTATACACATAAAATTGACTTGACTCGACTTGGACCAGAATAGAAGTGGATGAGGGAAAAAGGGAGGGGCGGTGTTGACTGATATTGTGCAGATGGAAGTAGGCTGACCGGGTTGTGTTATTATGCTTATGGAAAGATAGAGTGCTGTCAAGGATGACACCCAGACTCTTGACCTGAGGGGAGGGGAAAACAATGGAGGGGCCAACAGAAATGGGAAAACTGACAACTTTGGATTGTATTGATTTTGTACTGAAAAGAATAACTTCTGTTTTGTCGCTGTTAAGCCTCATGAAATCATTAGAAAACCAGTCATTGATTTCAGATAGACAGGAGGTGACGGAGGTGGGAGGGAGTGATATGCTGGGTTTGCAGGAGAACTAGAGCTGGGTGTCATCCGCGAAGCAATATAAAGCGATATTGAATTTTCGGAAAATGCTGCCAAGGGCAAGGAGGTATATGATACATAATAGGGGGGCAAGGACCGAGCCTTGGGGCAAACCTGAGGTGACTGGGAGGGACTTTGATGAGAAATATTTAAGCTGGATGAACTGAGTGCGGTCTTTGAAGTATGAATGGAACCAGTTGAGGGCGGTGTGGGTGATGCCGATGGAAGAAAGTCTTTTGAGAAGGATGGTGTGTGAGATGGTGTCAAAGGCCGCAGTCAGGTTAAGAAGGATGACAATGGAGAATGAATCGGAGTCAGCTGCAATGAGGAGATCAGAGGTGACCTTGAGTAGAGTTGATTCAGTGCTGTGAAGTGCACGGAAACCGGACTGAAAGGGTTATTGCAGGTGAGATGAGAGTGGAGTTGAGTGGCGACTACATTATCTAGGACTTTTGAAATGAATGGGGCAGAGGTTCAGGAAATAGTACTGAGCGGCTTTTTCTTAATCTCATGAGAAAATGTACTCGGGCAAGCACAGTCGAAAAGAGTCGTGCGTTATCTCAGCCCAGCCTCACATTCTTCCCCCGACACGGGTCTACGTCCAAGGGAAGGTCCTCTCCAGATTAATCATTGTCTGGATGGTTGATTCCCAGCTGGTCCCCAAGACTGGTATTCCACGGCTGGCCTTCTCCGGCGGGCAGTCTCTCCGTCTCTCCTGCTGGTATTCCCCTGTAATCTTGTCAGTGTGCATGTATGTGTGCTCCAAAATCAAATTATGTCTTTCAGAATGTGTTTTTGCAATGGCGTCCCAGTGAACCCTCCAATCAATCAATCAAATTTTATTTATAAGAGCACTTTTCATACATAAAATGCAGCTCAAAGTGCTGTACAATAAAAACATCCAAATTACAACGAAAAACTAAAACCCATTCCACCCACTCAACATAAACACAAGACACATCAACATACACGCCTGAACTCGCATACACACAGAACACTCGCATTCACACAACTTAATAAACCATCTTAGTAGAAAGACAGGGTAAGGCACAGAGAAACCATATGAGAAAATGTACCCAGGGTAGGTAATCCGCGCTGAGAGGGATGACGGCTCACGCCCACAGGGAGCTGCGCCAACACACAGACCCCTAGCCCAGACTGACCGGGGTAGACCCTACACATAGTGCAGAGGGCCCCGGGCCTAAGGAGCCTCCGGGATGAAGCCCCCTGTGAGAAGGCCAGCCACACCTCCCAGCGCGGAGGCCCCCCTTGAGGAAACACTGGAGCTAAAATATATAAAAGAAAATGATAATGCTAAACAAAAAAGAAGCTAAAAATTAAAGGACAATAATATAAAAAGACGAAGCTAAAATATTTAAGAAAAATTATGATACTAAAAGACATAGAAGAAGCTAAAAATTAAAAGACAATAATATAAAACGACGGAGCTAAAATGTATAAGAAAAATGATACTAAAAGACAAAGAAGCTAAAAAAAATTAAAGACAATGATAATAGATAAAATGACAGTCCTGAATTAAAAGACTAAGATAAATTATTTAAAAGCCAAACAAAAAAGGTGAGTCTTGAGCAGGGGTGGGCAATTATTTTTTCCATGGGGCCGCATAAGAAACATAAAATATTGTGGAGGGCCGGGCCAAAAGGCTGAACTCAATTCTGCATAATATTAATTGTATTTCTTTTTTAAAAAGCAGTAAATAGCACTGTTTTGACAAGCTGGCAAGAGTATATATTAAAGTTAAGCAATGAAACTAAATACCAAATAAACTGAAAAAATGAGGTTGCCTTCCAAAAATTTATTCATTCAAATTTCTCAACACAATGGTAGACAAAATATTAACATTTTTTACTATTTGTGACTCATATTAGTAAACATATTCTGTCACATTCACTTCAAAACACATTTTGAGTTCCATATACTGTTGGATAGTTGTGTAAAGGTTCTGAGCATTTTAAAGACATCACAATATTGTCTTTTTGCACCAAACATTAAGCAAGATACAACATATTGACTGTCACTGAACTGTGATTTTGAGAAAAAGTGTCCCAGTTCATTGTTATCTGGTGCCGTTTTTATATTTCTCTCCATGTTTCGTCTGGTAATGCCGACTCAAATTGTAGTCCTTCAACACGGCGATCTGCTCCCCGCAAACTAAACACACAGCTTTACCTCTAACTTCAGTAAATAAATACTTCGCTGTCCAATTTTTGTTGAAAATTCTACATTCGGCATCTACCTTTCTTTTTTTAGCCTGAGCGGACATTTTTGAGGGCGAACGTCGTCTTGTTGTGATTCAATTGCGCGCATGTCTTGATAAACGCATTACGTCATTATGTGCGACGCACATTGTGCGGGAATAAAAAAAACAAAACAATTTCAGAATAAAAGCAGTGCAGCTTTAGCCCATGAATGAGGTGAAATTAAAAAGTATGTTTATTTTGAAATTTCCAATTAACCTTACACTCGCGGTCAGAGTCAACCAAAGGTATGTGGCCCGGGCCATACAATGCCCAGGTCTGTCATACGGGCCAGTCAGTGCCACCCGGCGGGCCGGATGTGGCCCGCGGGCCGTGCAATGCCCAGGTCTGGTCTTGAGCCTCCTTTTAAAAATATCAACGGTCTCTGCGGACCTGATGTCCTCCGGCAGGCTATTCCATAGACGAGGACCAGAATGGCTGAATGCAGCCTCGCCATGTGTTCCAGTCCTCACCCTAGGAATAATTAACAGGCCGGTGCCAGAGGACCTCAGGGTCCGCGAGGATGGCCCAAGACCGTTAAGGCATTTAAAAACTAATTGAAGCACCTTAAAATCAATCCTGAAACACACGGGGAGCCAATGCAGCGATTTTAAAACTAAATCCAGTGCCCAATTTGGTATGTTTGCATCTCTATGGCCTACGTGGAGAATGTGCTTTGTCATATTTGTCCATGAAGTGCTGTTTGGCTTGTCATCAGTTTGTAATGTGCAGACTGAATATGTATGATGTGAATGTGAGTGTAGGTCATGAAAATACTATGTTCACACATTTATAAACTAAGTAATATAACGTTAGCATGTGAAAATAATATCATAAAACAGTAAAGACCATGACTACAATCAGTCATTCCTATGCGTAGTAGAATTAGAATTAGAATTAGAAATCCCTTTATTGTCATTGTACTCAAGTGTGCAACGAGATTAGAGGGCTCCCCTCTCCAGTGCAATACAACAATAATACAGACAAATATATAAATTAGATAAATAAATAAGAGAGTGCAATGGAATTTAGTACAGAATAGGGTATATAAAAACACATCACGATGCTGTTCTGCAAGGTAGGGGTGTTCTCGTGTGTGTGTGAGAGTTCAGAATGGAGATGGCTCTCGGAAAGAAACTGTTTCTCAGTCTATTGGTCCTCGATTTGATGCATCTGTAGCGCCTGCTAGAGGGCAACAGGTCGAACAGGTGTGAGTTTGGGTGGGTATTGTCTTTGACGATGTTGAGAGCCCTTCTGAGGCACCGGGCGGTTTAGATGTCCGACAGTGAGGAGAGAGGGCAGCCAATAATCCTTTGCGCTGTTTTGACTGTCCTCTGGAGCCTCACTCTGTCCGCCTCAGTGCAGCCGCTGTACCAGGTGGAGACACAGTACGTCAACAGGCTCTCAATGGACGAGTGGTAGAAGGCTAGCAGCAGCTTCCTGTCCAGGTTGAATTTCCTGAGGACTCTCAGGAAGTGCAGACGCTGGTGGACCTTCTTTACCACTGCTGTGGTGTTGTGAGTCCAAGAAAGGTCGTCGGAGATCTGTACTCCGAGGAACTTGAACGTGTGGACCCTCTCCACACACACGCCTTCAATGCAGAGGGGGGGCGGCACCGTCTTGTTCCTCCTGAAGTCGACGACAATCTCCTTTGTTTTTGCAGTCTGTTGTCCTTGCACCAAGCTGTCAGTCTCTTTACCTCCTCTCTGTAGGCTGTCTCGTCACCTTTCGAGATCAGACCGACCACTGTCGCGTCGTCAGCAAACTTGACGATGCTGTTGTTGCCGTGGGCCGGGCTGCAGTCGTAGGTGTAGAGGGCGTATAGGAGAGGGCTCAGCACGCATCCTTGAGGGGAACCGGTGCTCAGCATGCAGGTGGAGGACGTGTAGGGGCCGAGCAACACAGTCTGGGGTCTGTTGGTCAGAAAGTCCTTAATCCAGATGCGTGTGAGGGCAGGGAGGCCGAGAATGTCCAGTTTGGCGACGAGGATGTCTGGGATGATTGTGTTGAATGCCAAGCTGTAGTCCACAAAGAACATCCTTGCATAGCTCCGCTGTTGTTTCAGGTGGCCCAGCACAACATGCAGAGCAGTGTTGATGGCGTCCTCAGTGGATCTGGTATGCAAACTGGTAGGGGTCCAGAGTGGGAGGAAGGCAGTCCCTGATGTGCTGGAGAACCAGCCTCTCGAAACACTTCATGATGACTGGTGTGAGAGCAACAGGACGGTAGTCATTCAGGTGGACGGCTGGTGACTTTTTGGGGACAGGAATAATGGTGGAAGTTTTCAAGCAGGAGGGGATGACTGCTTGAGCCAGGGAGCGGTTGAAGATCCTGCAGAAAACATGTGACAGTTGGTGTTTTGAGGACCTTGCCTGGTATTCCGTCGGGACCAGTAGCTTTCCTGGGTTTAACAGCCAGGAGCGCGCGCCTCACATCGTGTTCCTCTACGGTGAGTGGGGGGGAGTTGGAGCATGAAGTGCGGGGGTGTGACGGTTGGGACGAGTCAAAGCGAGCAAAGAAGCAGTTAAGCTCCTCTGCCAGCGATGCACTCGGGTCTGCAGAGGTCGTGCTGCTGCCACGGAAGTTGGTGATGCTCCGTAGACCCTGCCACACCTCCCGTGGTCTGTTACTGGCAAGGTGGGCCTCCAGCCTCCCCTTGTAGGTTGCCTTGGCTAGCTTGATGCCTTTGCTCAGGTCAGCACGAGCCACCCTGTACTGGGCTTTGTCGCCTGACCTGAAGGCAGCGTCACGGGCCTTGAGGAGAGAGCGAACCCTGCTGGACATCCAGGGCTTCGCATTTGGGAAGGTCCGTATAGTCCTGTGTAGGGACACAGTTTCCATGCAGAACTTGATGTAGTCCAGTACACAATGTGTGTAGACATCAAGGTCCTGATGATCAAAGAGGCCCCAGTTTGTGTCTTGAAAGCAGTCCTGTAATTCACTCATGGCGCCGTCACGCCAGGTTTTCACAGTCTTTGTGGTGGGCCTGAATCTGCGCCTGAGAGGGGTGTATGCAGGTGCGAGCTGCAAGGACAGGTGGTCTGACTGGCCGAGGGGGGCGAGTGGGAGGGCCCTGTATGCGTGCTTGATGTTCGAGTACACATGGTCGAGAGTGTTGTCTCCCCTCGTTGGGCACTTGACATGCTGGTGAAACTCTGGGAGTACAGTCTTTAAATTGGCCTTATTAAAGTCTCCCGCTACTACGTGAACGCCATCAGGGTGGGCCCGCTGATGTTTATTGATGACGCACGCGAGTAGCGAGAGCGCCGTGCTAGTGCTAGCGTCGGGAGGGATGTAAACAGCTGTGACAATCACGACCGTTAGCTCCCTCGGGAGAAAATAAGGCCGGCATTTAACGGACATGAACTCGATGTCGGGGGAAGAGTGCTTCTCGACGATCGTGCTATCGCCGCACCAGTTCTCATGCACGTAAACACAGAGCCACCCCGCCCCTTCTCTTACCGGTGTCCCTCGTCCGATCCGCGCGATGTAGCGAGCGCCCGGCCAGCTGGATGCTAGCGTCGGGGACGTCTGCGTGCAGCCAGGATTCCGTGACGACGATCACACTGCTGTCTCGCACATAGCGGTTTCCCAGGATTTGTAATCCCAGGCCGTCGATTTTGTGGACCACGGATCTGGCGTTGGTGAGGTACAGGCTCGGCAGTGGTTGCCTATGGGGCTGCCGTCGCAGCCGTTGCAAGACACCGGACCTGCAGCCCCGCTACTGCTTCCTCTCTCTGCGTCGCCTGCGCCGCCTCCCGGTCCCGATGACAAGCCACGGTGAGCCGGGCAGCCTCGCCAGTTCGTCCGGAATTTTGCGATCATAGCATATTCAGTAAATATAAACCTGCTAAATTAAATAATTGACATTCTGTCCCATAAATGTTTAAAATGCCGGTAATTGCCATACAATCCTTCAAGGGTCGACGAGCGATGTTCGGGAGGAGGAGCAGTGGTGGTGGTGCGTTTCCCTCGGGCATGTGTCGGTAAATCCAGCGGAGTTCAGCGGCAGTGGATTGAAGTTGTCCTGACACAGGTTGATGACATGACAGGAACAGGCAGAAGTGCGAGAAGCAGACTGGCCTGCGGGTCCACATGGCAGACAGGTGCTAACTTTGATAGGTAAGCTAAACTTTAGCCACAGTAGACGCGTCAGCGACTATGCAATCGGTGGGTGGCATTCATGAGAATCGGGATCGCTCAACATACAGATAATAAATAAAATCACTGTAACTGGAGGGATTGTAAACTGCTAAAGCAGGTACAACAAGCGGATCCAAAAAATTTCTGAGAGTTACCGGTGAGCAGTGGCAGCCAAACGTGCCAGCGTCCACCCAACCGGGAGTTGATTCAATATTCACAATATTTTATTATTTTGTCGTACAGTTGTTTAAAAATGGCTCGCTATCGCCCCCTAGAAAAAAAAACAACAAAAAAAAACAGCCCCATATCTCTGTTTCACCAAACTGAAAATTTGATGAAGTGTGTACAAAGCCAAGACCTAATAAAAAGTCTCATGGAGCCGTATGCTAAATTGAACAGGAAGTCGGCCATTCTAAATTTATCAGAATCCGAAATCCTTTTATTGTCATTGTACAGTGTGCAACAAGATTAGGGAGCTCCCCTCTCCAGTGCAATACAACAATAATTTAATCAAATATATAAATTAGATAAATAAGAGAATAAATATTGTGATGGAAAATAGTATGAAATTGGAGAAATACAACACAATACGTCGCTGTTCAGCAAGGCAAGGGTGGTCGTGTGTGTGTGCATGTGTGTGAGAGTTCAGAATGGTGATGGCTCTCGGAAAGGAAATGTTTTTCAGTCTATTAGTCTTTGATTTGATGCACCTGTAGTGCCTGCCAACAAATTTACTTCAAACATTGACGAGGCTTTGAAAACAAAAGCTGCTCTAACTTTAACTACAAGCAAATTCCTCTTGAAGATTCCTCACGTTATTTCTCGGAAATATTTCACATTTCCAACGTGCCAGTACCCCAACGTTGTCCGGGTGGCGAGGGCCCTTTATAGCTGCTCGCAGCTCTAGTTTTTAATTAATTTTTTTAAATCAATGGTGATGACAGTGAAATATGTCTGGTCTGGTATCATGATAGCTGGAGGATATTTTGTCATGATATTTTAGTCAGGCCTGATAACAGTGATGTATGCTGATTTCAGGCTACTTTTATTTTGAAATGCCGTATCACATTTTGGTGGGACCGCAATTGATGGACAACTGGGGTTGTCTAGTGTCCCCCAAAATGGGTCTGATATCACGATAGCTCGAGGGTATTTTGAAATGATTATTTTAAAATCAGTGTTGATGACAATGAAATGTGCATATTTCAGGTGTTTTTTTTTTTATTGTGAAATTACACCAGATTTTGATGGGACCACTTTTGATGAACAGCTGGGGTCGTCGAGTGTCCAACAAAACTAGTCTGGTATTACGACAGCTCCAGCTCTTTTATTTTAAAATGCCTCCTTACATTTTGATGGGACTACTTTTGGTGGAAAGCTGTGTTGTCTAGTGTCCTCCAAACCTGGTTTGGTATTACCATAGCTAGAGGATATTTTTTAATGTAATTTTAAAGTCAGGCATGATGACAGTGAAATGTGCAGATTTCAGGCAACTTTTAGTTTGAAATTACAAATTAGATTTCAATGGGACCACTTTTTATGGACAGCTGGGGTAGTCTCGTGTCCCACAAAACTGGTCTGGTATCACGAAAGCTCGAGCGATGTTTTTTTTTAACTCAGTGGTGATGACCGTGAAATAAGCGAATTTCAGGCTACTTTTATTTTGAAGTGCCACATCACATTTTGATGTGACCACTTTTGGTGGACAGCTGGTGTGGTCTAGTATCCCCAGTCCTGGTTTGGTATCACGATAGTTTGAGGATATTTTTTAAAGATTTTTCTTTTAAATCAGTGTTGATCACAGTGCATATTTCAGGTGATTTTTTTATTTTGAAATGCCACATCAAATTTTGAAGTGACCACTTTTTGTGGACAACTGGGGTGGTCTGGTGTCCCGCAGAACTCGTCTGGTATCACGATAGCTTGAGGATTTTGTAATGATTTAAAATTTTTTAATCATTGGTGACGACAGACAAATAAGCAAATTTTCACGCTTTTATTTTTAAATATCCAATCAGATTTTGATGGGACCACATTTGTTTTTCCGGTTCCGTCGCCACGCGAGTGGCTACCTGCTAGAGCAGCACGGCTCACTATTTGAGCCTTTTTCGCGTGTTTTTCCCTTTACCCAGTTTTATTTATTTTACCTCATCGCAGCAATGGACATCCAAATTGCGGTGGTTTTATTGCTGCTGAGGGCTGTTTTTTGCGTGATCGTGTCCGGAGATGTCACTGGGAGCTACGGATCAATCGTTTACACAAGAGATCATATGTTAGCACTTCGTGCTAACCCCGTGCCGACTCCCGGAGCGAGACCCGATATCCCCCGCGAGTTGAGGAGGAAGAGACGGGGGATGTCGCGCGGGGGCGAAACGCCAGGCAAAGAGGAGGCGTGACCACCCCGTCCTCCCGTCCGTTTTTATGGGAAATGTTAGATACCTTCCCAAGAAAATGGACGAGCTAACAGCGCTAACGCGGCACGAGAGGAACTTCCAATGAGCTAGCTTGCTGATGTTCACGGATTCATGGCTAACAGAGCTAACGCCGGACACCGTTGTGGAATTTGACGGCTTCCAAATACTACTTGCGGACAGGACACTGGAAAGCGGTAAGAGGAAAGAGGAGGGCTGGCTGTGTTTGTTAATGATAGATAGTGTAACCCTAGGCACATCACAGCTAAGGAGCAACTTTCCAGTCGGGACAATGAGCTGCTAGCTGTTAGCATGCGTCCATACTTGACAAGCATCGCGAGTTAACAAGGACGCGCACGTAACAGGTGCGTGAGTAAACTGCTTAAAACTTTGATCGTCATTCGGCTGACCTACAAATTGAGACGCTACAGTCAGTTTGACGTTTTTGTTTGCTTCATTGTGGATTGACATGGAGGAACAAGACAGTGGAAAGCGGACATTAAAAATGACGGAGAAAAGCTGTAGAAGATCACAAGCCTAAACGGATGCAGGCACGCAGCTGCAAATTTGCTCAATTGACCTCCATGCAACGTCAAATTGAACAATTGATGGAGGATGATACAAATGTTGACGCTGTAAAAAACTGAGGTTCGTGTTTGCTTTAGCGGCATGGAGCAAGAATTTGTGGATCTCAATTCCGGTCTGCAAAATTTAAAGACTGAAGAAGATTTTGCCGATGACCAAAATAACTGGTTTGATCCAAAAAATGTAATTAATGGAAATGTGAGCAATGGAAGAAGGACGTTTTGAAACGTGCAGAGGAAGGATGCAATAAACAAATATCACCTGCTGATAGTAGATCTGCATCAACTAACTACACCCATAGAAGTAGAAGTAAAGAATCTAACAGACAGAAGCTCACTTCTGTCAACGTCTTCAATTAAATTAAAGGCTCAAATGGAACGAGCATGTTTAAAGGCAAAGGCTGCTGATTTACAACAAAGGTTGGCACTTGAGCAAGAAGAAGCTGCAATTAAAGCAAAGAAGGAAATGCATGCAATGCAAACGGCACTCCCTGAGTCTGATGGATGTCTTGAGAAGATATGAAAATACCCAGGAGGATGGTATCCACATTCCTGATGAGTGTGTTACAATTTAAACAAGGAAAAACATTCAATTACCATCACAGCCTATCAGAGCAACAAGCAGTGTTGACCTGAAATGCTCCCACTTCGACTATTCCAATGGCTAGATTTCCACATCAGACAGAAAGTAGAGAACAACAGGGACATGTGATTGATGGCCTTTGCCACGCAATCTCACAGCAAGCCAGTGTCGCAGAATACTTAGCAAAGAGTCAAAAAGCATCGCTTCTTCCCGAACTTTCCATTCCTACGTTTAAAGGCGACCCTCTGCATTATAAAACCTCTATAGGTGCCATTGAACATGGGATTGAAGGCCGTACAAGTGATAACCGTGATCATCTTAAATTTTAGCTGCAGTATACTAGTGAACAACCACATGAGTTGGTGAAGAGCTGCATCCATATGGAACCTCTGACAGGATATACCAAAGCAAAACAAATCTTGAAGGAGTTTTATGGTGATGACTTCATGATAGCAGAAGCATATTTAAAGGAAGCCATGGATTGGCCAACAATCAAGTCTGAAGATGGTGTTGCACTTCAGTCTTTCACATTATTCCTTATGGGCTGTTCGAACATAATGGCAGATGTTAATTACATGGAGGACTTGGACAACATGGCTAATATAAAGGCATTGGCAAACAAACTTCCATACAGACTTATAGAATCTTGGAGAAAATTTGCCTGCAATCTCCAAGAAAGAACAAATAGAAGAGTGAAGTTTAAGGATTTTGTTGACTTTGTTGACAAGCACGAAAGATTTCTATAAAACAGAAAACAAAATCACAACACACAGAAACAACAAAATCAAAGAAAGTCTTCACAACAGTCATTGTGCCCGCCAAGATGGAAAACAACAAAACCACCACGCCAAAGGCAGAACCTGTTTCAGTGGATGCTATTGCCAAACCATGTGCTAATTGTAATGGAGAGCAACACAGTCTCACAATTGGTAAGGAATTTAGGAGAAAGCATCACAAGGATAAGATTGACTTCTTGAGGAGCAAGGGTCTGTGTTTTGCATGTTTGATGCACGGTCGCATTAGCAGTTGCTGGAAACAAAAGCTTCAATGTCAAGAATGCTCTAGACTGCATCCTACAGCACTACACATTGTCCATAAACTTCTGCAAAGAAACAGCCTAAGACGATTGTGAATAGCAGTACCTATTAAGCGCCCTCGTACAAACAACAGAAACCTGGGGTGTCACTGGGGCCTGTAAATAGGACTGCATCCTTTCAATAATTCCGGTATGGGTCAAGGCACAAAAAGGAACCAAGACAGTGGCGACTTACTGTCCGGTTTAAAAATGCCCTGACGCCTTTTTTAGACTGAAATAACTTACTAAAGTTTTCGTTTTGTGCCATTCAGAATGGGAGAGGGAGCCAGGAGGCGAAACAGCCGTCTTGCCAGTTCAATCCCGCACACCCTCTGACTCTCACCCTCCGTTCTGCCTTTTTATTGAAACTAACTCATCAATAACTAATCACCAGAAGACAGAAAAGCATCAACAACTAATCACCAAGAGACAGAAAACATCAATAACTCACGGTATAAAGGTCAGTTTAACTAAAGCATCAATAACTAATCACCAGGGACTCCAGCAGGCAGAAAATCATAACCCAAGGTCAGTTTAACTAAACACATCTTCAGGATACGGTGTCTGTGTGTGTGTGTGTTAAAATAACAAGTAAGTGTCTCTGTGTGTGTTCAACATTAATGAGTGTATAAAAACATGATTATGAATACACAAACTGATTACCTATCCTCAGCCCATCTTACATTTCCCTCCTGTTGTGGATTTAAAAATCATGTCCTTACGGCTTTAAGACAGATCATCATAATGAAATCATACAACAGTGTGATCATCAGTGGAGGAGCGAAAACCTCACATTAGGGAAAAATTCCCCTCCTCCCTTCCGGCGTAGAATGAGATCCTCATAATTTGATGACCATCAGGGAATAAAACTTGTCCCTGGGGTGACTTGGTGGAGGCCCTTGCCTCGTTGTAGGAGAGATAAGATAAGATAAGATAAGATAAGATGTCCTTTATTAGTCCCACAATGGGGAAATTTGAGGTGTTACAGCAGCAAAGATATAGATCACACAGAGTCGGCGGCGTAATGTAGCCGTTAATGTATAACATTAGCAGCAGACATTCAGAAAAAGCATGCAAATATACACAGTATAAACGTATCTAAGTGTAAGGAAACACTCCTAATGTTTGTCCATTATACGGAGGGGGAAACGCTGTAATGATAAAGACTACTGAATGATTGAAAATACTGCAATCATAAAAATATTGCAATGATAAAAGTACTGTAATGGTAAGAGTACTGAAATGATAGAAAAGTACTGCATGATAGAAAATACTGCAATGGTAAAAGTACTGTAATAGTAAAAGTACTGCAACGATAGAAAAATACTGCAATGATGAAAGTACTGCAATGGTAAAAGTACTGCAATGGTAAAAGTACTGTAATAGTAAAAGTACCGCAATGATAGAAAAATACTGCAATGATAAAAGTACTGCAATGATAAAAGTACTGTAATAGTGAACATCCTGCAGTGGTAGAAATACTACAGTGATAGAAGTATTGTAATAAGAATACTGTAATGGTAAACAAAATACATCATTGGTCAATATTTAAGTACACCCTTGGCTGAAAGTACAGTAGTAGTTAATATTGCATCCTAGGACTGCACAATTGCACTAATGCCCTCCCGTTTGTAGGCCTGACCCAATGTTCTTGTTAAAAAGTCTGACAGCAGTTGGCAGGAAGGAGCGGCGAAATCTCTCTTTGGTACAGCGAGGGTGTAAAAGTCTGTCACTGAAGGAGCTGTAAAGTGTTCTCAGAGTGTCATTGAATGGGTGGGCTGGTTTGTCCAGCATTGATGACAGTTTTGCCGTCATCCTTCTGCCCCCCACTGAGTCCACAGAGTCCAGGGAGCAGCCCAGGACAGAGCTGGCCCTCCTCACCAGTTTGTCCAGTCTCTTTTTGTCTCGGCCCGAGATGCCTCCTGCCCAGGAGACCACTCCATAGAAGATGACTGATGAAACCACCGAGTCATAGAAGTTCCTGAGGAGTGTTCCCCGAACGCCAAAGGACCTCAGCCGCCTGAGTAGGAAGAGTCTGCTCTGACCCTTCCTATAGAGAGCGTCTGTGTTGTCGCTCCAGTCCAGTTTATTGTTCAGATGAACACCCAGGTACTTGTAAGTTGAGACCCTCTCAACGTCTGTTCCCTGGATATTCACTGGTGCAGGTGGAGAGTGCCGACGCTTGCGGAAATCCACCACCAGCTCTTTGGATTTCCCAGCGTTGATTTGGAGGCGGTTCTGCTGACACCAGTCCACGAACCCCTGCGTAACCCCTCTGTACTCCCGATCGTCATCGTCAGTGATGAGGCCGACAATCGCAGAGTCATCAGAGAACTTCTGCAGGTGACAGGTTGTGGAATTGTATTTGTAGACCGAGGTGTAGAGGGTGAACAGGAAGGGAGCCAGCACAGTTCCCTGCGGCGCTCCCGTGCTGCAGAGGAGCACGTCAGACACACAGTCCTGTGTTCTCACGTACTGTGGCCGGTTTGTGAGGTAGTTGTGAATCCATGTGATGAGGTGGTGGGCCACTCCCGCCTGCTCCAGCTTGTCTCCCAATAAGGCGGGCTGGATGGTGTTGAAAGCACTTGAGAAATCAAAGAACATGATCCTCACCGTGCCCCCCGCCTTCTCCAGGTGGAAGAGTGAAGTGTGGAGCAGGTAGATGATGGCATCATCCACACTGATGCCAGGCTGGTATGCAAACTGGAGTGGGTCCATTGAGGAGCTGACCAGGGGGCGCAGATGGACGAGGACCAGTCTCTCCAGGGTCTTCATCAGATGAGACGTCAGCGCCACTGGTCTGAAGTTGTTGAGCTCCTTCGGATGGGGTGTCTTTGGAACCGGAACCAGGCAGGATGTTTTCCACAGCTGGGGGACTCTGCCCAGCTTCAAGCTCAGGTTGAACATGTGCTGGACGATTCCACACAGCTGGTCTGCGCAGGATTTGAGGAGCTGGGAGCTGATCCCATCTGGGCCTGCCGCCTTCCTCGCCTTCATCTTCCTCAGCTGGTTCTTCACCTGAGATGTTGTGAGGAACAAGGCTGAGCAGGAGGAAGTGGTGGTTGTCTGATGAGGCTGGGAACTGGAGCCTGTGGAGAGAGAGAGGGGCGAGAGAGGGGGAGAGAGGGTCTTGTTCGCAGTGGCAGGAGGGGTGGGTGGGGGCTGCATCAGGGAAGCCTGAGCGGGGTCAGACATTTGATCAAACCTATTGAAAAATAGGTTCAACTCATTTGCCCACTGAAGCCCCCCCCCTTCTGGGTCTTACCTGCTTGTCCGTGGCCTGAGATGGTCTTCAGGCCCCTCCAGACATCCCTGGCATTGTTCCGCTGCAGTTGTTCTTCCATCCGCATCCTGTAGGACAGCCGTCCTTACCTCCCGGATCTTCGTGTATGGTGTGTGTGTGTGTGCACGTGTGAGGACAGGGGCAAGAAGTCCATGTGTTTTTACGTTTCAGTGTCCAGTTTGAGTTCGTCATTCTCAACATTAATCAGGTTGTAATGGTACATTTGGGCAACAAACCTACGATTAACCATCGTCTTTGTCATAAAAATAATGCAACATGAACAGACTACACATAACAAAATGAAAACTATAATTATCCCTATATATTGTTTTTTAAATTCTTCATAGTGGTCATAACATCAATAATTGTTTCATTTTTATTAAAAATTTAAATGCAGTAATGTACTCCAATCAAGGCTGATATTCCTTTATGTACGTCATTAATTTCCAAACAATATCTAATCTTTTTGTTCTGTGGCTTCAACATATTTATCATCTCATCAATATTAGCACCACAGAGTACTGAGTTTCGAGATCCTCACAATAGTCGTTCTCAAAATGATATTTTATTTTTATCAATTTAGCTTTGTTAAGGTAAGATATTTTATTGACAATCTAACATTAATATGCAAAGAACATGTACATTAGTACGAAATGTAAAAGAAAATTGTGGTGGGGGGGTGCGAATTGTTTTCTTCTTGGTAGGGGTAGCATGACAGGAAATAATTGAGAACCACTGGTCTAGTCACACACCAGCTCGGGTTCATTCCCTACCAGAGAAATGACATTCCATGTCCCCAGAGCTAGGCGCTTTATGTTGCCGGGGATTGGACTGCCTTTGACTGCCTCCTAGCTCAAAGGAAACCCAAATTCTTTGGTCCCGCCCACTGGTAGTGAGCCGAAGCCCTTGTATTAAATAATAAATAAATACATAAAATAAAAAAATTAATAAATTTAAAAAACGGACCGATCCACTGCTTGGGTTAGTTTGACCCACCTTGAGATCCGTTCCCACTCAGTGACAGTGTCTACAAGCCACTGCCACCAGGCCAGTGAACCCAACGTCCAGGCAGTGACAAAAAACGTGATCAAATTACATTGCTCATCATAAGGTGTTTGTGAGACGCTCTTTGTATGTTTCCTCAATTAAGACCTGTTTTCCATTGGTGTATTTGAAAAAAGTGGTGAACCTGTTAAATTCACTACAAAACGTTAAGAAGATGAAAGTAATGTTTGAAGGAATATTATTTTTTTATCGACATGCCGGCGGGCGGGCACAGATAGAGAGTGATAAAGCAGCACCACCCGCGCGGGGCGTGCTGACGAAAAGGCAAGCGCTCCTCCTCTCATCGCGTCCTTATTAAGACAGAAAAAAGACGCTGTTGAATTTTACCTATTCGCAGTTCGAGCAGGTGCTTAACGCTGGAGAATATCACCACTTCGAAGTTCGAACTGCTGTTGAAACGGAGAGGTAAGTGTTTTTCGTTGGGTTTTTTTCAAAACATGCGTCGAGTGCATTTGTTCATAGTTAGAGATAGTTGTGTGGAAAACACTATACAAAGTAGCACCATGGATGTGGGCCTACAACACTGGCCTAGCAAACATGTGCTCCTACATCGACATAATTGACGAGCTCCAGTTAAGCATTGAATAATTATAAAACGTCATGGTGCTTTTACTCATTTAAAGAACTAAACCGACGCGTATTGTCATCCGGTGGTCAGGTTTGCATTGAATGTGAGCACGAGGGACGCTAGCTTGTTGCGTTAGCTTTGCGGAGCTAACAGCTTGCACTTTTGTTATAGAACCACAGAATGCAAGTACTATGATAATTTCTGTCATTAATTTTTGTGTAAGACACGATGTTCACTGGTTAATTACATGATTCTTAAAGCAAAGGTTACTGTGAATGCAATTTTGGTAAGATTTTTGTAGTCACACTGCATAAATCTGTCTGTGTCTGTTGTTTAAACTTCAATATAAACTATTATGGTTGAAATCGTTAATTGGGATGGAGGAATTGATGTTTTTTTAATTTATAATTTATTTTTCTGACACTGATATTGTTAAAACTCCATTTAGCCCATAGTATTAATAATTCTCAACACAATACTGTCTTTTTTCTTTATAGAATAAACAATGCCTTCCCTGAGATGCAGGAAGTCCCCAAAGCAGGATACTATTGAACATGCAGTCAAGGGTCTGGACAAGACTGCAGAGTTAGAAGCGAAGAATATAAACTAATTTAAAGGTATGATGTTAACGCTTTTGCTAAGATATATTATTGTTTTCTGATAACCAAGCTGACATCGTTTTTTAAGTGGTTATTTTACATTAAGAGTGTCTTGACCTTTTCTTTTGCCACTTTTGTCAGTTTCAAGTTATTTCAGTGAGTGTGAAACCTGATGGTAGGAGTTCTATCTAAATTAAGGCTGTACTTGATGACGCCCTCCGGCATTTTTATACCACAATAGACCGGTGAACAAGTCCGATATTGATAGTCTAGTGTAAAGCACGTAATACGTCACAGAGATCACGTGACGCGATCCAATATGACTGTGTACAGTGTATGTCATTGTTTTGAAACTAAATAATCTTAAAGTTTTTTTTTTACGTAACCAGGTGCAATTGACATTTGTACTTTCAGTCCTAATACATACTGGCTAATGCAATGCTGGAAAATGAATTTTGGCTGGTCTGTTCCTTTAAAATCATAAAGAAGGGCTCTGCTCTATCCCTCACAAGAAGCAATGTTTCAAACCACCCTACATTAGTATAGTGGCCCAAATGAATATGATGACTCCTTATTTGTGTGCTTAAAAATATGACGAAGCTAACTTGATTTCCCTGTTAACTAGGTCGAGGAGTATTTACCAAGGCCCCTTTCAGGAAAGACGACTTTATTCTTTATTATGGAGTACAGAGGAAAATTGATAGATTCTGATGAATCTCAACGCAGGAAGATGGATGGAAGAGGCACTGTCTTTTTGTTTGACTTCCGCCGGCAAGAAAAAACTTGGAGGTGAGGCAAAGATTGAGATGTTATCTTATTTTTGTTTTTATTTAAAAAAATAAACACATACTCATCCCATAAGTGTTAGGGGAAAAATCATTCTCTAAGCAAAAATGTATAATTACTTTTATTCATGCGTTGAATCTGTACAAATGAAAATATAGATCATGAAGTCTCAAAGACAAGCTGTTAATAGGGTCTGATTCCAATAGAAATTTCTTGTATGATTTGATTTGGATTTGAAAATTGTGGATTTCCTATTTTTATGTTTTGTGTACACAAGATTGTCTCAAAGATTAATTTCTGACATTGTTTGAATAATTGTTTTTTTTTTTTTAATCTATTTCAAGTGTTGATGCAGCTCAAGAAGATGGCAGTCTGGGAAGACTGGTTAATGATGACCACATGCACCCCAACTGTAAAATGAAGAAGATGACAACAGAGGACAGACCACACCTCTGTCTGTTTGCGCTCCGAGACATTGATGTTGGCGAAGAAATAACTTAAGACTATGGACCAGCTGGCCTTGGAGAACACAGGTTTGTAAGATGCATCTTTAAGTACAATAACAGAGCCCACTTGTGGTGTTCTGGTGATGTAGTTTCCAATTAGTTTGGCAATCTAATAAATGTATGTGAGGTTTCTATGGAAGTTGAACATGCTGACTGACTGGGGGAGTTCTCCATTGTCCACTATCTGTAATTCAAATTTGTGGGTCTGAGTCAAAGTTTGGCTCTGCAGGAACAACGAACTGGTCAGGGAGTGACAGTATTACAAAGTTCTGCGTTACTCCTTTCTGGGCGGTGGCCCTGTTAGGCCATCATATGCCATATTGCAAATATCCCCATTGTGGGACTAATTAAGGACATCTTTATGTTGTGGTTTCCCTACCAGAACCAGCACCAACCCTGTATATTCATGATATAAAACACTGTTTCAATTTGATATTTAGCCTTTCTATACTGTAAAAATAGAAGACCCCAGGCTTTCCTGCGCGCCCTTGCCCAATTGGTGGTGTTCAGGAGACAACCTGGGACTGAAATATCAGTCACAACCAGTGTTGTTTTCGTCACTGATGACTATGACGAAAATACTTCGTTAACGCCCCTTTTTTAATGACGATGACAAGCTATACGAGGTTCTTTTATGACGAAAACATGACGTGATGTACATGAATTTTTTTCGTTGACTAGACAAAATTGTTAGCATGTGGTTCATAAATTATTTTATGTTGCTTTTAGTGAAATAAAGCCACAACAGTTGCCCAACAAAATGTTTTGCTTCTCTGCTTATTTTGGAGCAGTGAGTATTGATTCCACTGTTGCCACTTTTTTCTGTTTGTAATGAAGAATCCTTAGTAGTCCATCCAAAAGTCTTTGTTATTGGGTGGAAACCTTGAATGCCTTGTTTTAACTCAAATGGACTTAAACCCATCCATCCATCCATCCATCCATCCATCCGTTATCTGTACCGCTTCTCCTCACTAGGGTCGCGGGGGGTGTTGGAGCCTATCCCAGCTGTCTTCGGCAGTAGGCGAGGTACACCCTGAATTGGTGTCCAGCCAATCGCAGGACATGCATAGACGAACAACCATCCACGCTCACACTCATGCCTCGGGGCAATTAGAGTGTCCAAGCAACTTGCCATGCATGTTTTAAGAATATGGGAGGAAACCGGATTACCCAGAGGAAACCCACGCAGGAAGGCCGGAGCCAGAATCGTACCTACGACCTCAATATTGTGAGGCCATCATGCTAACCAGTTGGGCCACCGTGCCGCTTGGACTAAAACCTTTGTGAATAAATTGACGAAAACTAGGGTAAAACTTTTTTTGCGTTTCCGTCGATTAAAACTGGACTAAAACCCTTTTTTTAGTTTTCGTTGACTAAAACTGGACTAAAACTAATTGGGATGACTAAATGTGATGTAAACAAATCAGCACTTTGTCCAAATGACTTGGACAAAATCTAAAATGCCTGCCAAAAACAACACTGGTCACAACACGTGTCTACAGAAGATTAATTGGCATGGGCGAAATTAATTAGTTTTATTTCATTCATGAGCTTATGTTTTGTTTTGGGTGGCTAAGGCTTAAAATGTGTAAAAATCTAATCCAACCTCAAATATAATTAATTCAATAAATTTATGATGCTACTAAAACATCGAAGCAGCCTCCTCCAGGCTTTACAGACTCAGAAATGGAGGTATGCGTATCGTGTGCTCATCCTGTCGTGTCTCGAGATGTTAAAATTGCAGTTAGATAGACGTGTGCTGATTAGACAAGACTTCTAATATATCTGGTGTCACAGGATATTTGTCAGTGAATGTGTATGTCTGGTTTGAGGCTCACTCAGCTTTTTCTTGTGTTGTGGGGTCCAGTTGAGTTGAATTGCGAGTCAGGTATGTTGGCCATCTGACACCCAACTGTCAGGTTTGCGTTCGTGGGGACCCCGTAGAGCCATTTTTATTGTTGACATAAATCATAGCTAATCATCTTTTCCTTCATTATCATATGAAATACAGTTAGGAGTTGTATGTGCCTTTACTATGTTATAATCTTAGAACCTACCAGCCACTACAGCTGTCCGACAAGAAGACTTTTGGCTGTCCTGTGCTCCATTGCGGCCCTGGTGGCGTTCAAAAGACAACCTGTGACTGAAATATCAGTCACAACATATCTCTACTGAAGATTAATTGTCATGCGCTAAAGTAATTGGTTTTGTTTCATTCGTGAACTTGTTCGTTAAAATGTGTAAAATTCTGATCCATTTTCTTTTTTTTAATTCATTAAATTAATATTCAACTTGTTCATTAGGATGGAGGACAACCGACAATGACTGAATCGGCTGAGGTTGATGCCACCAGAACATCGAAGCAGCCTTCTCAAGGTTTGACAGACTCTGAAAAGGAGGTATGCGTATCATGTGGTCATCCTGTCGTGTCTTGAGATGTTAAAATTACAGTTAGATAGACCTGTGCTGGTTGGACAAGTTTTCTAATATATCTGGACATAAATCGTAGCTAATAATATTTTCCCTCATCATCATATGATATACAGTTATGCGTAGTGTATGTCTTTACTATGTTACAATCTAAGAACCTACCAGCCACTACAGTTCTCTCATTGGGAGACTTAAGCTTTCGTCAGGCTGTCGACTGCTGCATTGCCCTCTTATTGGCTTTAAGTACACAACCTGTAACTGAATTATCTGTCAGAACAGAACCTATGTGTCCACAGCAGGTGATTTGGCATGTGGATTCTTCAGATTTTTAGAAAATAGGTAAAATTGTGATCAAAAGTTTAAAATGTATAAAATTCTGGTATAGTTTGCAATAGTATATCTATTAAATCATTTCAAAACTTCTTAACAAGGATGGAGAACATTGGCTGTGACCGAATTGGTTGAGGTTTACATTACCAGGACCATTGAGCAGCCTCCTCGGGATCTACAAATTTAGGAATGAAGATATGCATCCCATGTTACAATCCTGTTATGGCCCGAGGTTTTGAAGTTGCAGTTACATATTGGGCTGGGCGATATGGCTGATAAGTACATAGCGATATAAGTATTTCATATGGGTCCATCGATACACATTGAATTCTTTTTTCATATTATTTTATTCATTATTTTTTTTATTTTCCAATATTTTCACTGCCCTGTTAAAAAAACATTTAATGTAGTTTTCCTCCCGGGAGCTTTTTGTTACGGTCAATTAAGTGTTTTTGTTAAATATAGCTGCGTAGAATAATTATATGCATTATTATCGTACCACAATGTTTTGGTTTTGCAAATAATTTCCTAAAATCATTCTAATTTTGTTATTACATTATTTTGTCATAATATCATTCATCAATATTTTAGTTTTTTTTTTTTTTCAAATAGAATTAAGACCTTTTTCTGTGCAGATTCCTCTGGGGATTAAGTATTTAATGGGTTCTCAATTTTCTCTTGGACTCTGATGCAACCCAGTCTCCTCCCTTGGACAAAAAATATGGGCTGAATCTTCCTTGGAATAACGACACAGATTCTGACGAATCATTGTCAAATCCTGCCCCTGAACTTTGTGCCTCAGACCCAGACCATATTACTATCCCAAGGCTCAGGAGGACCAAAAGTATACAGGTAAACAACCCATATAGATTTCAGGGAATCTTACAAGCAAATTGCATATATTTTATTGGTCTCCTGCCTTCTATCCTTTATATTTCGTTGTTGTTTTTTAGATTAAAAAAACAGGCTGACTTTGGAATGGATAAGCATTATTACTCCAACTCAGATGACAGTGGAGATGAATATATTCCGGATACAAGTGAGGCCTCTGATTCAGACGGAAGTGAATCTTTGAAAATTGTGGACCCTCTCTTGAAGTCTAAGAATGCCTTCAGAGATTTTTCTCCCACACCACGAATCTCAAAAGCCACCTCAACGCAGGTTGTTAATCAAGGGCGTTCACCCGTTCGGAGGAGTAGCAGCACTGGTGTGATTCTTGAATTCTATGGCTCTTCAAATATTTGTGCAGTTTAACACAAATCATCCAAAATAGAATTCAAGCACATCTGTGACAGAAATTCAAATTCAGAAGTCAAAGAGAGAGAACAAAAAAAAAAATCTAATGCTGCGCTTCTTCCGAAGACATATACTGTAAACATTAAATGTATGTTAGGACAATCTTGAAAAAAGTATTAGAACACCCTTTACTTTTATTTCTTGTTAATTTTATTAACCAAAATATGTCCATTTTTATTACAGATTAATGAATACAAAATTAAAACTCTAATCAGCTACTTTTTAATCGTTATATTTGTATAAACAAATGTTATACATCTGTGTGTTAACTTATACAAGAAATGACGGAAAAGCAAGGGTGGTTTAGTATTTTTTTATCGTATATAGTCTGTATAATATCTTTAACCTATGCTGATGCTGTTTAATACTGATTTAAATAATAATAATAATGTCCTAATCTGTTGGTTTTACATGAACAAAACCTTTCAAGCACTTTTTAAAATTCTAAATACTACCTCTTGTCAGTAAGTTGGTTCACAGCACTGCCTTGGAGTGAAAGTGTGTAGTGCTGAGACAGTCGGTATGTGCTGAGTCGTCTGACGTTTGTGTGACTGGTACCCAGGAAGGTAGCAAAACCAGGCAGTGTGTATGTCGTACCCAGGAAGGCAGAGAAACCAAGCAATATGTATGTGGTACCCACGAAGGCAGAGAAACTAAGCAGTGTGTATGTGGTACCCGGGAAGGTAGCAAAACCAGGGAGTGTGCATAGATACAGACCCCAAAAGTGATTAAAACCAAATAAAGTCCCCAGAAGATCATCTGTAGTCAGGTGAAGGACCCTGTACTTTGTTCAACTCATTTACTCCCTTAGACGTACAAAGACGTCTTTTAATGCAATGGCGCCCTCTACCAAAGACGTATAAGTACGTTTCCTGTCTTTTTTACGTCATAGTGTACATAAGGGTCTGATGCAACCTCTGACTGAGAATCAGCCTTGTCCGCATTGTGAATCATGTAAAAATCACCCAGCAGGGGGCAGAGGTGCAAAAGATCCGCCTTGAATCTGCGCCAGAGGTACAAATGGGGGGGCGGGATCCTGGGGTAGACTTATAAGTGTGGAGAGCAGCGTGGGTAGCTGCAGCATCGGCAGCACTAGCAGCAGTCGCATTAGTAGCGTTAGCAATGAAATCCTCCAAGCAAATGACGATCGAGGAATGCTTTTTTGTAAAAAAAAGCTTCCTAAAAGCATCAAGGCGATGGAGACGCTTTGGTTGAGAGGATGACGCTTCGTCGTCGTCACAACAAAACGGCGTCTAAAGAGGGTGCGCGTGCCTTGCGGCCTGCATCGCCTGCCTTCGGACAATAGCCAAAGCAGCTGAGAGTCCTCACCAGATCCCCCCGAACGAGGAGGTAAGCGCTCGCAAGTTACCATTGAACATGTGGTTTTACCCCTCATGCTTTTATTGTACATATCATGCATCTTGCGGGCAGAAAATGTCGCGTAAATGTGCAGTTAGACGCGAGCTTGCTCGCTGACTTCCTCGTCCGGCCGCCTCTATTGCACAATTACACGCGAGCGTAAGTCCTCGCCGACGAGGAAGTAAACGCTCGCAAGTTACCATTAAACATGTGGTTTTAGCCCTCATGCTTTTATTGTACATATCATGCATCTTGCGGGCAGAAAATGTCGCGTAAATGTGCAGTTAGACGCAAGCTTGCTCGCTGACTTTCTCGTCCGGGCGCCTATTGCACAATTACACGCGAGCGTAAGTCCTCGCCGACGAGGAAGTAAACGCTCGCAAGTTACCATTGAACATGTGGTTTTAGCCCTCATGCTTTTATTGTACATATCATGCATCTTGCGGGCAGAAAATGTCGCGTAAATGTGCAGTGACGCGCGAGCGCATCTCCTCCCCGACGAGGAAACAACAATACTGAATGGTGTGGTAATCATGCATACTTTCTAAAATTCACAGATTGTGCATCCCGCGGCAAGAAAGTTCCTCCTCGTCTTGTTGGTGTAAAGAAAGGTAAATTATAATATGAAACTTCACACGCCAGCAATAAAATGCAGCAATAAATATATATTTCCAATTGTTTATATTTCTGTAATTTACAGGTTGTGCATCAGGAAGCAGTGGTTCCGGATGGCGTCACACTGGATGGCAACCGAGGAAAATCGACTTTACAGCAACCCCTGGACCACTGAATGCCGCTGCCCATTTGGAGTCTGAGGAGCCAGCTGATTTCCTGCAGCTGTTTCTCACGGATGAGCTTCTGCAGCACATCGCGGATGCCAGCAATCACTTCCCAGACAATTATTTTCACACAAACCCCAGTGGACAAACACAAGCTCGCCTATTTTCCACGGACCAGCAAAGCCAGACCACAACGAAAGTGTCGGGTCTGTTTGCGCAAAGGCAAACGGAGTGAAACAAGAATGTGGTGTGAACTATGTTGTGTGCCCTTGCATCAAGGCAACTGTTTTATTTTATATCACACAAAAAAAAAGTATGTATGACACTGATGTATTTCATTTTTGTACATAGTTCAACAGTTCAGTCGTTTAGTGTTATGTGCAAATAAATTTATTTTATCAAAAACATTTTTTGTGCTTTTTTTTGTTATTTTATAGAAGGCATGCATTATTTAGATGTTAGAGGTGTCATAAAAGCCATAAATAATAGTGTCAAAGTTCAAATTATGGTCAAAATGCATCAGTTTACAAAAAGCTCATTTTCTCAGTTTTTTCCCCAGGGATTGGAGTTTTCATGAAATTTAGCTATTTTCAAATGCCGATTGCTCAAAAATGGAAAAAGATAGGAACAAACATTTTTTTTCTGTTGAAAGAAGAGAGTCTCATCTTTCTTCGGGTGTGCTCCATGTCTATATAGCATTAGAATACAATATTCTGTGGACCTTGCAATATTAGTCAAAACCCAGGAAAACGCTGGGATTGAGCGGGTTGCTCCAGTGAAAATGGCTGGTATTTAATGTAAGATGGGCTGAGGATAGTTAATCAGTTTGTGTATTTATAATCATGTTTTTATACACTCATTCATGTTTAAACACACACACATAGACACTTACTTGTTATTTTAGCACACACGCACACAGACACTGTATCCTGATGATGTGTATAGTTAAATTGACCTTTACACTGTGAGTTGTGATTCTCTGCCTGCTAGAGTTACTGATGATTAGTTATTGATGTTTTCTGTCTTCTGCTGATTAGTTTAGTCTAAAACAGACCACCATTGTTAATTAATCTCCTGTATTCTGGTGATTTAGTTTAGGCTAAACAGACCTTCATTGTATTCTTATTTCTTGTGATTCTTGAGTCAAGCTAATAAAAGCAGAGCCGGTGAGAGGAGGAGAGAGAGGAGTTGCATGGGGCGGCCGCGAGCAGGCTGCTCGCGGCCTCTCTGTCCCACTCTTTTCCCCCGCCGGCGGTGAAAATGAACAACGGTGTCTGGTTCCTCCTGGCCATCCAGCTAGCGTTTTATTTCGGCCGTTACATTTAGTAAATTATGTCAGTAAGCCCTCCCAAAATGGGCATTTAAACCTGACATTTATTTGGTGGAGAATGTGGGCAACCGCACTCGGACGGGCGTCGTCTCGGGTCCTTGGACGCCATAGAATCTGACGTCAGCGCTTCAACATTGAGAAAGCGAGGCCTCCAAGTTCCTGCGACGGCGCACCGCCCGGATGCCGGTTGCCGATCGGACAAGGCTGACCCAGGAGCAACCAGGTATTGTTTTTCAAATTATTTTGTGCCACCATTTTAAAATTTAAAATAATAAGGAATTCGTAAGGGGTGATTTATGTGAGTAAGGAAGCGTGCGCCGGCCGTTTTGCAGTAGTTCGGTCGAAAAGAAAAGAAACTGGATCGTGCTCGTCTAAGGAGTTATAGAAAAAATAATTAGGCCATAACTCATCGCGCTGAAGGGAAGCTGGACTTCTCGGGAGGCTGGATCTCCCCTACGGAGGGCACGGTAGTATAAAAGAACGTTCTGAGGTACGTCTAAACCACGATCGTGTTGTTTAGGGAGTTACTAAAAGAAGAAATTAGGTCGTAACTCGTTCAAACCGACATCACGGTAGCATCGATTAAAAGTTCCTCGTGTCGATAAATAGAGAAATTATCGACGACTTAGAGGTCTACTCACAATTTCACATTGAAATTTAGGGAATAATAAGGCATTATTTTCGGTGGTTTTTATTTGAATTTTTATTTTGGTAAGCAGACTGCTTGTTTGACTGAGACGTGTGTGCGTGAATTGTGGCGCTGCGCAGCTGTGTGTGTGTGAGAACGAAAAGCGTGTGTGTGTGAGGTGAGTGAAAGTAACAAACGTCATACAATCAAAGATGGATCAAAAGGTAGAAAAAGAGTTGTAAGCAAAGTAGTGAGAAAAGAATTTGCAGAGAAAGAAAGTCAGACGTGGAATGATAATTTTGCTTGTGAATGTTTGCGAAAAACTATGCAAAGTGAGTGAATGGTGTGATTGGGGATTAGAAATACCATTTGGTATTTTATCCCATGTAATACAGTCAGTGTTATAAACAGAAAATTTGAGTTGCTGTCCTACTGATGAGAAACCAGTTTTTAGAACACCCTAGGTGTTGACAAACTGGACCAAATTTTCTAAAATGGGGATACTAGGTAGTAAAATAAAACCCAGGAATATGCTGCAGTTTAAGGATTGGACGCATGTGAAAAAAATAGGATCTTAATAAAATAAAATAAAAATTTGGGTTAAATGGAAAATTAAATACATTTTATATAAATTCGTAGGTTAGTTAAAAACTCATAAAAGTACTATACAGTACCGCCAAAATTACTAACCATAGACAAGACAAAGAATAACTCTAAAGAGATAGAGAAATTTGCGCATAAATAAATTTAGGAAATATTCAATTGAATAAATAGTGGATATGGGATCCATTGGCATAAATAAAAGGTCAATAGAGACATAGTAGTTCAATTGAAGGACTTATTATGGACCATAGATAAAGATGGATTGTGTTGCTGTTATAACTGACATGTTATTGTTGTTTGTAGTTGTTCAGTGTTGAGAACTATGTGTGTCGTTTTGTGGGCCCGTGTATATGTTTGTCTTTCTGTCTGTGTGTCTAAATGTCAGGGAGAGTGATAAAAGTGGTTGGAATTGTGTTAAAAGGATTGATGAAGTAAAGATAAAATGGAATTAATAATTAGTAACCAACAAAAGGCTACTTATGAGTGACGAGATCTTATTGAGAAAAATAATTCCCAAATTTACAAAAGAAATTAATAAAGAAGATGATTTGAGGAGATAAATTCATTTAAATTTGAAATTAAATAATTTATACAACGGGATAGGCTTAAAAGAAAGGAGAGAAATAGCCTGATGTGCGTTTTCTGAAAAATAAAAAATTGAACCCAGACGCCTAGGCTGGTTTAAAAAGATGAGTGAAGATAAGGAAGTTCATCGAAAAACAGGATCCTGATAAAATTCAGTATTTAGACAAATGGATAGCTGAACACGGCTTTAATGGTCAGTTAAATACACAAAAATTGCCTTGAGAAGAAGCAGCCTTCAGCAGGATTAGGATAGAAGGATTAAAGAACAGATGAGTTTCTAGATGAAAAGGTCCTCCTAAATTTACAAAGGATATTGGCTTTTGATTAACTGATTGAGCTGAAATAACTGAATTGGTAATGGGTCACCAATTACCCTTTTTATGTGACATTGGTGCATGTAGGATTGCTTATAATAAATCAATTCCAAATGATAGGACAAGTGAGAAAGGTGCCATAGTCATATTTGCAAGTGGAAAAATTAATAGAGTAACAGAATTAGAACCTGTGTGGTTGAGGGACCCAGAAGGACACTGAGTCGGTTGCATGAATTGAACTGAGGTTTATTTTTACAGAACAATGAGAGCCCAAGTTGTGAGATGTGATTAATTTACAGAAAAAAAAGGATTAGTGTTGACACAATTTATACGTAGATGATTTAAACAGACAAGGTATATCATTTTGATGATGGTTTTTACTTAATTGTATACTTGTGTCTCCTTCAGGAAGGGAGAAGTAGGTGTTATGAAAACTAAACAATTGAATGAAGCTTTTGAAAGTGAACATGAAGAACATTTGCAAAAGCATAGGGGTTTCCTGATTTTGAAATTTTTGATTCGACATATTGATAGTTTTGAGTGATTTTGGCAAGGCTACAGTGAATTTGGAAATCAGGAAAGAGAAAGGAAAGATGACGAGACCGGAGTCAGAGGCAAGAGAGGAAGTGCACTGTTCAATGAGCGAACCCACACTGCCGCGCAAGCAGGAAGACAGGCGGCCACAGCCCCAGAGACGGAGCCAAGTGACGTTGAGATGCCGCCCCTGGAGAGCGAGGAGAAAAATGACACTTCCCGCTCCTCACACACGGCCCCTCCTGCCTCATTCGATTCCACACAGCGACCCCCCGCGGCTGGAACAAGGGAGCAAAAGAAAAAGAGAGCACAAGCACAGCCGATGGAAAAATCACTCAATAACCCTGAAAGAGCATAAGTCTTTCAAGCCACGAACCTCTACCCACCGCTACCCAGTGTAGAGGCCTACCCGATGGTGGCCGTAGCCAACCCAGCTTTTGGGACTAATGATGCAAATGGCCACCCACATGAACCTACCATCATGGTCTACAGGCCCTGGACCCAAGATGAATGCAAGGCGGCCTGCCAATCAATCCCACCAATCGAAGCGGATGTGGAGAAATGAATTGGGAATATGCACGACCTAATGAATAGCTACCACCTGAATGGAAAAGAATTTGAAACATGCATGAGAATGATCTTAGGGTATAGATATGGCAGAATCAGAGGTGCCTTCAACCCTTACGATGTCACAGGCCAGCCTCTCCCGCCTGGAGCTCCCGAGCTCGCAAACGCAATCCGCGCCATGTTTGATGAAGCAAGAAAAACTTCAAGAAGCAACCAGACAACACAAAGATCAGACAATGTCACCAAGAAGACATGGAATCTGCCCGCCGGTATTTGGAAAGGTTATCTGGAGTTTACAGGCTCTATTGCGGCCTACAGGAAGACAATGCAGACAACAGCCCATACCAAATCCTCTTGGAGTCGGCCTTCCTAGATGGTATCCACGAATCCACCAGAGACTTCATCTGCAAACACCACGTTGGGTGGCGAACTGCAAACCTTGACACGCTCATCGAATATGCCTCCCATGCCGAGGAAATCCAGAAGAAAAAGGAGGAGCGAAACACATCAACCACTTTGGCTGCCGTGATGGAAGGCCTTTCCACAGCGGCCTCCGCCCCCATCTACTATCAAGGTCAAGGGGACAGAGGACGAGGACGAAAGCGCGGCAGATATTCTGGCGCCAGGGGACAAGGTCGAGGACGGTTTTCTAATAGAGATGATAGCTGCTACAAATGTGGCAAATTAGGACACTTTGCCAGAAATTGCCGTCAAACATTCAGGAAGACCACACCAGAGGAAGACTATACCGGTAACATGTGACTAGTAAGTTACCAGCCACAGGGCGAAGAACAACCTGAGCAGAGGCCGCTCAGCAATAGCGAAGATGAAGAAGAAGTAACCTTAGAATCGCCACTGGTCGTTCTAGATTTATCTGTTTTGTTTGGAATGGCCTCTACAGTGGACCCACCAATGAGAACACTACAATTAGGCCCAAAGAAAACAACAAAACAATTTATAGTTGACTCTGGAGCAGAAAGTTCAGTAATCAAGGCCCTACCTGCAGGGACCAAACTGTCAAATAAAGCTGTCATGGTGATAGGAGTAGGAGGAAAGGCAGCGCAACGGTTTTATACCAAACCCCTCACAATAGAAGATGAAGATGGAAGTTTATATCGAGGCAAGAGGTTAGTCGTAGTTCCAGAATGTCCATCCAACCTTTTGGGAAGAGACTTAATCAAAACCCTCCAGCTCGTTCTCACTGTAGAAGGAGAAAAAATTACAGTGATGAAACGAGGACAGGAAGTCAAACAAATGATGATCTTGGAAGGAAAAGGAGGCCCTTTCACCTTCTACAGCTTGGACCTAATAACCACAGGACCACAATCGAGTACTGAAGACCTCCAAGAAATGCCCAATAAACTACTCCAAGGGAAAGACAAAGAAACAGGAATGAGAAAAAAATACAGGCTTTTCAAATAAAACAACCTAATTTAAATTGGCCAACTTGTAAAATGGAAAAGAAAATCCTAAATTATGCACAAAGAGCATGAACGTGTTGAGCAAAAGGAAGAAAAAAGGAGAAAGCAGAAAGTCCTGTTTCAGGACGAGTTGTGGTAGCAACGGAGGATCACGTGACATAAAAAACAAACATAAAAAGAGTGTGTAGAAGGAGTTCTACATCAATATGCGTTTTACTTATTAGGCTGTGATACACTGATACAATTGGACTTTAATATCAGAATTAATAAGCAAGGGCGAATTCAAACAGACGTCAAAACTTTAAAAGGGCGCATTATCGGTGATAAGCAAAAAGGAAAAACATTGCCAGAGCATTAAAACCAATAACAGAGAAGTTAATGATGTTTTTATAGGTGTTTAATTCATGATTTGCAAATTACTCAGAAATCACACGACCATTGCTGGACATCATTTATGATAAGCCAATGATATTTGCAAGAAGAGAATAATTGTTTGAACATTTGAGGCTGACAAAGCTTTTGAACTTGTCAAGCATGAACTCATTGATTACGATGTGTTAGCACTACCAACTTGACATTTAACTGCTAAATTGAGTCATGGAAATTCCCATGTCTCAACAGGGGGGATTGATATCCATAGTACAGCTAGGACAACAAACCTTTTTAAAAAAATTTGTAGGTCATGTGTAGTGTGTAGTAAACATAATGTTCAAGGGAACATGAGACCAAAAGGAGATTCTATCGACAAAGCATCTTAACGCACTACCAAATTACTATGAGCATTGAGCAAACAGTGACTGCAAAAATGGCTTCATGGACTTGTGTTGCTGCAGAAACACAGGAAAGTGAATCCATTTGCATATTAGTCACAATAATTTGATCCCGTGGTAAGAGCCACATCAGAGTGTGTTCAAGCAGTCTTGACTGCTGCTTCAGGAATTAAAAAATTACATTCTTGTCCACCACATTCACATTGCACGGCGACCTAATTGTCACAGGGACACATTACACTGATAAGGTGCGGTGCGTTTCAGCCAAGCGTCACTTTTCCCGCACCAGTAGAAGGCGCCACACGACTGTGGAAGCCGCTCCAAATTATCACCAAACCGCGACTTGACCTTATGGACACTTTATTTATTTATTTTATTTTTTTTTTTTTTTTTTTTCAGGACATTTTTCTCCCGACTGGAGGAACATTTTTTGTTTTGGGGATTGCAAATGGAAATTTTGTTTCAAGGGATGCTAAATTCTGTATGTTCAAGACAAGCAGCATGATGTTTTGCACTGATTCGGGCGTGTAAGACACGAAAACCAGGTGCACATTCCAGACTGTTAAGAAAGAAATGGGGTGCACATTCCGGACTGGTGAGGAGTAGAAGCATTTGAGGACTGAGGTCACAAGACAGATCATTTGTAAGAGAGATATTGTTAGGATAAGCAGGAAGAGCGTAGCAGGTGTGAGCTAATTAAAATTTAGGGTTTCCCATCTTGTATGGGTTGTATGGTTACAATGTGAACTGACAGTCAAGATGAATGTTCATGTGTTCTGTCGACATTGGGCAGACAAGGGCTTTAAAACCACAACAAGATACGAAATGTGGTGCATAAAACATGCCTAAATGGTTATTTGAAAAGCAAAACTTACTTAATGAAATGACCCAATTACAATTGGAAACTGCCTCGCTGACAATGCAGCGAAGGCTGCAGCCCAAAGCATGACCTCAAAGTCGGCACTGCATTACTATAAAGGAAAATGAACACACACACACACCCACACACACACTCACAGCAAGTCAACTTGACAATTTGATATCACGCCAGGAAAAATACACCACTAATTGAATGCACACATTGGGGGAACAAAGGTGCAAACATTGCTGAGGACAGGATCAGCAAATTGGCAGATGGCAAATCCTGGCTGCCTAATTCATTGATTAGAGGAATAAGATGATTGACACACGAGCAGATAGTCGTGTGTCGACAGAGGGGAAGTATGATAAGAAATTGTTCCCACATACAGACTTTTCAACAAAAAAAACTTTTTTTAGACAAAGTGTTATTTGTTTGAGATGCAATGTTGTTTGGTTGTAATTAATGTTTTCAAAATGGGTTAAGTTGTTTCCAACAAGATATGATGATGCTAAAACAGTTGGAAAAAGTGTTGTGTAATCAAACTATCCTGACATTTGGACTTTCAAGAAGTGATTTGAAGTGAAAATGATGCATTTTGTGAATGATGTTGTAACGAAATGGGACACTAATGGAACTAATGGAACTATTAAGGCCAGACTTATCAAGGAAAAAAAAAAAAGACAATGGCCAGACTATTTTTCAATCACAGCAATGAGGATAGTGCCAGCCGAAGGAAGGACACTATCCCCTTTTGAAATCCTATATGGCTTCACACATAGACTCTCAGGTTCATCAGAACCACCAGCGACTGGCACATCGGTCTCAGTCCACATGAAAGACATGTTTGACTGACAAAGATGCAAAGACACAATTACTGGTCAGTGTGTTCTGATCCACAGAGAAATCACGTCCGTGTGGGAGACCAAATCTTCTTCAAGGTGTTGAAACGACTTCGTTGGGACAAGTGAATGCTGAGATGGCCCTCGCCAGATGATGGCAGTGACCCCGGCGGCAGCAAAGGTCGCGGGGCGTGGCGACTGGATCCACCAGTCGCAGTGCAAGCTGAAAGGCCTAGCAACGCGAATCCCTCGAACAGGAGTCCACCTGAGTCACAATCTCGGACCGCACGCAAATCAGAACCACACAACCAGCCACAGATACGAATGTTGGAGCCACAGAACAAAAGGATTAGATAATGTTTGGAAATTAATGACGTACATAACAAAATTTCAGCCTTGATTGGAGAACATTATTGCATTTAAATTTTTTGATAAAAATGAAACAATTATTGATGTTATGATCACTATGAAGAATTTGAAAGAGACAATATATGGGAATGGTTATAATTTTCATTTTTGTTATGTGTAGTCTGTTCATGTTGCATTATTTTTACGACAAAGAGGATGGTTAATCGCATGTTTGTTGCCCAAATGTACCATTACAACCTGATTGATGTTGAGAATGACGAATTCGAACTGGACAATGACGAACTCGAACTGGACACTAAAACGTAAAAACACATGGACCTTTTACACCTGCCCCCTACACGTGCACACACACACACCATACATGAAGATCCGAGAGGCAAAGACAGCTGTCTCCTCTTACAACAAGGCAAGGGGCCTTCATCAAGTCACCCCAGGGACAAGCTCTGCGTGGAGACAATTTTATTATTTTTCACTAGGTATATTGAAATGTTTATTTATGTTTTATTCCCGAGTGGTCATCAGACCATGAGGTTCTCGTTTCGTGCAGAGGGGAATTTTTCCCTAATGAGAGGTTTTCGCCCATCCACTGATCACTGTTGTATGATTTCACTATGATGATCTGTCTTAAAGCCATAAGGCCATGATTTTTAAATCCACAACAGGGGGGAAATGTAAGATGGGCTGAGGATAGTTAATCAGTTTGTGTATTTATAATCATGTTTTTATACACTCATTCATGTTTAAACACACACACATAGACACTTACTTGTTATTTTAGCACACACGCACACAGACACTGTATCCTGATGATGTGTATAGTTAAATTGACCTTTACACTGTGAGTTGTGATTCTCTGCCTGCTAGAGTTACTGATGATTAGTTATTGATGTTTTCTGTCTTCTGCTGATTAGTTTAGTCTAAAACAGACCACCATTGTTAATTAATCTCCTGTATTCTGGTGATTTAGTTTAGGCTAAACAGACCTTCATTGTATTCTTATTTCTTGTGATTCTTGAGTCAAGCTAATAAAAGCAGAGCCGGTGAGAGGAGGAGAGAGAGGAGTTGCATGGGGCGGCCGCGAGCAGGCTGCTCGCGGCCTCTCTGTCCCACTCTTTTCCCCCGCCGGCGGTGAAAATGAACAACGGTGTCTGGTTCCTCCTGGCCATCCAGCTAGCGTTTTATTTCGGCCGTTACATTTAGTAAATTATGTCAGTAAGCCCTCCCAAAATGGGCATTTAAACCTGACATTTAATGAGTTAAGACTGGTTAGGACATCCGGCTCGCAGTCCCAAGGTGCAGGGTTCGATCCCGGGACCCAGCTTTCCTGTGTGGAGGTTGCATTTGTGAGTGAGTTTGAGCGCAGATGGTTGTTCGTCTTTGCGTGCCCTGCGATTGGCTGGCAACCACTTCAGGGTGTGCCCCGCCTACTGTCCGTTGACAGCTGGGTAGGCTCCAGCACGCTATCCTTGTGAGAATAAGCGGATTGGATATTACATGTATGTGTTTATGCCCTAGGCCAGGCGAGGGCAAACTACGGCCCGGGGGCCACATGCGGCCCGTTAAGTTTTAATCCGGGCCGCCGAACTTGAAAAAAATTTAATGAATAAACCTTGTTAATGTTTTATTTTCTAAACACTGTGGTTTTCAAAGACAAATATTATTGTTGGAATGCTTTTATTCACTTTCATTTAAAATTAAATGTATTTTTTTTCTCAGATGAGGTGAGGTTTCCAAAACACTCCATCCATCTGCTCCTGGTCCGGCCCCTCTGTCATATTTTAGAACCCATTGTGGTCCTCCAATCAAAAAGTTTGCCCGCCCCTGCCCTAGGCTTTGTGTCTTTGCTTGGTTGACTGTGTAATGAGTGTATGAATGCATTTCTTTCTACCAGACACCTTGGACTTCCCATGGCAGATTAATAATCTATTTTATCTATCCATCAGGGTCACGAATGTCATTTGATGAGTAGAGAATTTAGAGTCTCCAATTAACCTAATATACATGGATTTGCGCATGGAAACCTGAGAAAAAGCCCTTAGTCCTACTTTTCCATCTGAACCACTTTATCCTCACGAGGGTCACAGCCGTGACATCCCAGCTGATTTCAGAAAGTAAGTGGGCGACGACTCATGATCTCTTGGTTGAATAATATTGTTAGGGGCTCAAAATGGCCCTCTACAATAAAATGGCAGAAGAATATTACATACTCTCTGGCAGAAGAATATTGCGTTTTTTTTGTTTTGTCCAATTAACTTAAATAAAACTTGGGAAAATTTAATGATTACATGTAAACCAGCTGGTCTTCCCCATACCAAGCCCTGGCTAAAACTGACTGAAAAATGCATGATGTGTGCCTTTTAAACTCCTCGGCCCATCCACTATGCCAGGGATGGGCAAACTTTTTGATTGGGAGGGGGGGGGCACAATGAGTCCTAAAATACATTTAATTTTAAACGAAAGTGAACAAAAGCATTACAACAATATATATGTCTTTGAAAAACCACAGTATTTAGAAAATAAACCATTAACAAGGCTTATTCATTTAATTTTTTTCAAGTTTGGGGGGCTGGATTGAAACGTTTAACGGGCCACAAGTGGCCCCCGGGCCGTAGTTTGCCCAAGTGCCCTAAGCCAATTGATTCTAAAAAATAACAGTTTTCTTCATCAAAACAACATTTTATGATCAACATAAATGTTAGTGAGTACATAAAGGTATACTCATTCGATCTATCATAACCCCATGCACTTAGACTGTACAAAAAAAAGAAAATTTTTATTTTAAAACCTAGTATTTCGCCATGACGTCACACGCTAGCGTCAAGTGCTTGGCGCTAAAAACCCGGAAGTAACAGCGGCGCTCGGTTTGAAAGTGGAGAGTTGTGCATGGTAGGCCAATTCGGGAGAAATGTTTGTTGAACACGAGGACTGTGGCGTAGAAGATGGTTTAACAGCGATCTAGTGCGCACCCAACCGTGATGGCTGACCAACGAAATAAATGCGGACCGACGGAGTGGACTGACAGGACGTGGAAAACAGGTGTGTGGCATGTGTGCGTGTGCACGAATGTGGGAGCGCGTTCACTATGGTGGCAGCGATCGCAAAGCAGCAGCACCACTCCTTGACAAAAGTATTGTACTTTCTCTGATGTTTTGGGTTTGCTCTGCTTTGGGGTTTGTAGTTCTGGCCACGCAAAAGTAACAAAGCAAGTTCTTGGATGTCTGCTTTTTTCTTGAACTGTTAATTGGTTAACATTGTGGCTCTTATTTTTATCTAATGTATGGAGTTTGGTGGCTATCTATATGCACAACTATATTAGTTGCACTTGAAATTGCATACAGAAAATTAGTATAAATAGGTTACGCTATAAAGTATAACAATATTAACAATCGTTATTGTTGTTACTGTTTATTTATTTTATTTTGCAATAACTGTGCTCCAAGCTTAGCTGTTGTGCCAGCTGCCAAGTAAAAATATGTAATCTCACTCAATAATAGGAATAAATACTTAACTAACATCTCAATTTTTCGGGTTGGGCTGTGGGGGAGGGGAGGGTGGCTGCCTGACATAAAGCAGACTGTCCTGCACATGCGCAGACCAGCCGAGTGTGTGAAGTGTGCGTAAGTGCAGTACCGGGACCGACCACTAGACAGCGATCCTGAGTAATTTTTCCGCACACACATTTCTAGCACACTCGTCTTGTTTTTGTGACCTTCCTGGGAAGCCCTGAAACTTTGACAGGACCTCCCCCTGAGCTTCTTATCACTGAATTCAATGCTCTTTTTTGTGCGGCCCAGATTTTTGGTCCCCACAAAAATTTTGGTCCCCTACAGTGGGTGTGCTGTCCGATGTTGGTCCCCAACATGTAGCTTATACAAACACACACACACACCCCTACTTGTTTTTGTGACATTGTTGGGCCACCTGAGCAAAACTCACATTGTGGGAACCACCCTTTCTAGTGGTTGTACAGCTCTGAAAAAAATCAGGCAGTGTCCAGGAATTTAGTTAAACACAAAAACCACTTCAAATTACCAATTAATGACCTGGAGGTCAAATGAGTGACTCAAGTGCATGTAATTCAGTCACTGTAGCCCAAAGATTCTCTGGGCCAGTGGATGAACCATTATTCGTCTTGGACAGCATTGAAGCAGGCCGTAGCCTGGTTTCTAAAGCTGAAAGACTTACTGACAGAGTAAAGGAAAATAGAAAGGAGTTAATCACATTAGGTGAAGAAGGCAAGATGAATTTATTCAAGAGAACTGTCAAAGGAAAGTATTTGACCTGCGACGACTTGGATAAAGCAGAAAGAGAACTTGTGAAATACTGTCAAAGGCGAAGTTTCAAAAAAGATTTAGCCATATTTGAAAAACAAAAAAGGGTGAAGAAAAGTAGCCCACTTTACAAGTTCAATATAGTACTTCAAGATGGTGTCATGAGGGTTGGTGGACAGTTGAGCCACGCAGCCATGCCTGAAACAGCAAAACAGCAAGCCATCTTGCCAAGGATTCACATAACACAAAGCTAGTCCTGAGATACATTCATGAGATTACAGCTCACGCTGGAAGGAACCACATGATGGCTAATCTGCATCAACAGTTTTGGATACCTCGAGCTGCTAGAGTCATCAGAAGAGTGCTACCTGACGATCCGCCTTTCAAGAGAATTGGCGTTGATTATTTTGGTCCATTCTAAGTAAGTAGGGTTAGAGGACAAGTAAAGAGATACGGCGTGATTTTTACATGTCTCGCTGTACGAGCCGTACATCTGGAAATTGCATCTTCACGTGACACAGATGCTTGTCTCAACGCAATCCGAAGATTTCTTGTCAGAAGAGGACAAGTGAGAGAGATGTATTCTGATAACGGAACCAACTTTAGATCAGCTGACAGTGAAATGAAGAAATCAATCAAAGAATGGAACACTAAGTAAATCGAGAAACACTTGCTGCAAAAAGGTATTCAGTGGCATAGCAATCCCCCAGCAGGTTCCCACCACGGAGGAAGCTGTGAGCGACTTATTTGGTCTGTGAGAAAAATCCTGAATGTCACTGTAAAAGAACAAATTTCGGGTGAAGAAAGTCAATATACCTTGCTTGGTGAGGCTGAAGCAGTTATAAACAGCAGGCCTATCACAAGGACATCTTCCGACCTCAACGACTTGGAAGCACTCACACCCAACACTCTGTTGTGGCTGAAGGTCAAACCTGAGTTACCTCCTGGAGTCTTCTGTAAAGACGACCAATACGCCCCAATACGTACCTCTGGGAATGAGCTGGTCAGCTCTTTAAAGAGTATTATGTAAGTTGAAATACATTAATCCATTTTTCTTTTTTGGACCATCTTTAACTGTGTAGTGTGTAATGTCTAAAATACAAAATGATCAGATTTTAGGGTGCAGTTGACGACTGTGGCACAGGTCCTCGCTCTACAAGTGCTAATAGTCTTCGGCAAAGAGAAAAATCTGCCATAAGGTACAGAAAACATTGGCATCAGAGTAAATGGATGCATGTTTTTGCAATGTGCGAGGAAACTGGCGAACTCAGAGAAAACTACGCAGGCTTGGGAGAACATGCAAACTCTACACAGGAAGGCCGGAGCCGGAATCGATCCCACAACCTCTGCATTGTGAGACCATCGTGCTCACAAGTCGCCCACCGTGGCGGCCGTCCATTATGAATGCCATCCCACCATCCATTATCTGTACGGCTTCTCCTCACAAGGGTTGCGGGGGCTGCTGGAGCCTATCCCAGCTATCTTGGGGCAGTAGGTGGGGTACACCCTAAACTGGTTGCCAGCCAATCGCAGGTCACACAAAGACAAACAACCATCCGGGCTCACACTCACACCAATTTAGGGTGTCCAAACAACCTGCCATGCATGTGTTTGGAATGTGGGAGGAAACCGGAGAACCCACGCAGGCGTGTGGGAAACATGCAAACTCCAAACAGGAAAGCCGGAATCAATCCCGCGACCTCTGCATTGTGAGACCATCGTGCTAACAAGTCGCCCACCATGCATCCCTGCTAAATAAATGATTAATTTTTACATTTTAGTATTTGTAAGCGATCTTGTGTTCATGACAGCATTTTCAACAGTGTGGGTGTTTGTATGAAAGCATTTCACTCGTGTATGGGCATGAGCATGTTTCAGTTGTATTTATGAATAACAATAATTTCACAATTGTGCCTGAGCGCCTTTCACTGGTGTGTATGAGAATGTTTCACCTATGTGTATGAGCGCATTTGACGAGTGTATGAGCAACAACTATTTCACTAGTGTGTATGAGAGCGTTTCACTCGTATGTATGATAGCGTTTCATAAGTATGCATGAGCAACAACAATTTCACTGGTGTGTAAGAGTGCATTTCAGAAGTGTGAAGCGATTCCTGACTTTTGTCCCCAACGGCACCTCATACTCCCCATCTCCCGCTCACTTCTCCTGACCCCATGAGCCATCCCCGTTGCTACTACATGGAGATTTGATGTGTTTTTTTGTTTTTTTTGTTATTAGCTTCTTCAACATCTCTTCTGATTCTCATCTCTTCTCTGGCGCTCGTCTCCGCCTGTCTGATTTGAAGTCGACCTCAGAATTTGCACTATTTTGACATGACTTCTGTGGTAATCACTACTGACATATTGTGTCATTTGCTCAATAATACATTAAAATTATAATAAATAATTAAAATGGGTCCGGTGCCGAGCTCTGGCTTCATATCTTTAAAAGTGGTCTTCTCAAATCTGTTACTAATGGCCTCTAAATCAGTTGTGGTAGAGAAGGGGCAAATTAGACCTTATGGCATCTTAATTTGGTCAAGTCTTGTACCCATTTTCAAGGCCAGCGACTATTGCTTTTGCTATATACAAGAAAAGGATTACTCTGAATATACACAACAACAAATCCCAGATGTCCAACCCAAATGTTGTTTCAAAATAATCCAGTTCAGATGATAAACAAATGTATTGGTATGTTGAGGTCATTATTTCAAATCAAAATATACACTTCTTTTTCAGACAATGGGGAGGATCGAAGAAGTGGAAAAGTTGCAGGAGTAACTTCAAAACAATGCAAAGAGACAGAATCTGGAAGAATGTCAAGTTTGTCCATGTTTATATTTCTGGAATTTAGTGGGCGTGCATCTCGAAATGTTTGGGGATGGTTCGGGCTGCCAGACAAGACTTTCACTGCGAGCGCTGGACCACTGGATGCTGCGGCAAACAGCGGACTTCTTGCAGCTATTTATTACCAACAAGCTACTCCTGCACATCAATGATGCGGATGGCACAGACTGCTTTGCAGACAATTATTTTGAGGCAAAACCAAGAGGTCTGTAAGCACTCTGAAAACAAAGTAAAATATTTGACACCCACGGCAAAAAAAGCCATGCTACAGCATAGGGCTGGGCGATAAACCGAAAATTTACCGTTACCGAAATTTATTACAATGACCGAAATCATTTTGCCCATGTCGGTAAATTCGATGAATAAAAAAAGAAAAGCCTTTTGTCTGCGGCAATGTTCATGCCCCTTTAAGACCGCTACAGCGCCTCTAGTCATGTGACTCCACCCGTCTGTCGCTCTCGTTGCTGGCGATTCAAATCCAGAAGCTTTCTCACCACCCACAACACAACCATGCTGTGCTGAAAGTTCAAAGTGAGAAGCAAGGTTCGACAAGTGACAACAGCCCATGAACGGAGGCGACACCATACGAGAGAACGTCTCAGAGGTGGACGCGATAGCCTAGCACATAGCTAAAGATAAAGCTCCTCTAGTTACGTGGCGCGCACAGGATTTAAACGCTTCATGAAAGCCGTATTTCCCGATATGGACTACATCGGGCCGGGAGCTTAGACATGTCAAGCATTTTGCATCTACATCCGACTTGTGGTCGGGTCGCAACATGGATCCCTGATTGAGCCTAACTGTGCATTCCATAGATGACAAGTGGCGACTGCGCAGCAGAGTACTCGAGACGGCACATTTTCCCCGATAATACCCACTTGTTTATTTGGCTTGCATTGACATTTTCTTTCATTTTATTTAGCGTTTTTTTATTTGCCATTATTTACATCATGAGAGCATCTTGGCGCAATCTATTTGCAGAAAAAGATTTCGCAAGAGGTACCCTTTTTCTTTGTGACATTGTTCAAGTCATGCAAAGCAAGCTCAGGGTTCGCGGTTAACCGCTTCCCGATTGCCCGGGGCAAGTGAAATTTGGCCACGGGCAAGGTAAAATTATGGGCAACTTGCCCGACCGGGCAAGCATTTTTTAAAGCAGCCAAATATCTTTAATTTTGACGAAAACGGTGGTGTGATCTGTTTGTGTGCACTGTATGGTGATGGTTTAACCCAGACAACCCCTTATGTTTTGGTATGGTCCATTGGCCTTATCGGGGGCAATGGGCGGGCGCTACGGGGATCAGTTAGTTCAGTGAATGTCGAGTTAAAGTGGACGTCAATAAATCCCGCAGTATTGGAACTCGCTGTCGTAGCATCCTCATTTGAAGTTTGAAAAACACAACAAAAACCTACGATATTTTGGCCGAAAATTTCGGATTCCTCTGACATGACTAAAATAGCTCGAATATTTTTAAGTAGACAATTCAGTTGTGAGTAAGGAAGGGAGTAATATTTGATTATTGGCTGTTAATTCATTAGCTCCATGGTGTGACCTGACATAGTGTCAGTGACTGTGTTCTGTTTATGCTATGAAACTTATGGAGGCAGCACCACAGGCACTGGTCTTAAAGGAATACACAAATTTGCCACACTCATAATTTACTCATGTGATTCCTCAATTAATACGCTCTCCTGGACTTAAAATTGATCATCTGGATTGCTGTAATATCATTTTCCCAATTTAACATGCAGATTTGTTAATTATTAAAACTACAATTAACATTTTCAATAACTGCACAGGATGATACATTTGCTCTTGTGAGTAGGGTTTCATGGTTGACGATGAAAACAAGATTAATTTATGCTTATCAGATTATATGTTTATTTACATTTGTGGCGCACATTTTACAACCATAAACATTTTATTCTTAGAGAAAAAAAATTGTCACTTGCCCAAGTCGGTCAAGTAATTTGGCCACTCGGGCAAGGCAAATTTTAGTGGCACTTGCCCTATGGGCAAGCAGTTTTTAAAGTTAACCGCGAACCCTGCAAGCTATTTGGAATGTTCATACAAATGATTTTTGTACTTTTATTTTTCATTGAAAGTAAAGTGTACCAGTTGGTCAATAAAAAAAACAGTCAATATGCAATTCCTGCATTTATTTTGATTTTAGTCCACGTGGGAATTTATCGTGCATTTATCGTTATCGAGGTAAAATTGCTCGATTTCTCGCGATATTGATTTGAGGTCATATCGCCCAGCCCTTCTACAGCATGTATACAGTGTGAGACGTGTTGTGTTCACTTGCTCCAAGGCAATTGTTTTAGTGTATACCACATACCCAACGAATTGTGTAATTTGTATGGCGGGGTGTACACATGCGTTGCAAAAACACATGCACACACTGTCACTCACGCACTTCCGTATATAGTTTATTTCAGCACCTTTTGTCATGCTGTTTTTATTTTATAGAAGGAAAGCATTATTTTGATGTCTGAGCTGTCACAAAAGAAAAAATAGAACTGTTGAAGTCAAGTCAAGCTTGTGCTTGAAATGTTTGTTCTTAGTTTCTCAGTTTTTCGTGAGCAATGGGAATTCAGTTATATTCAAACGCTGTCAGGTAAAGGCTCCATATTTTTATAGCATTATAGCACACTATTCTGTGGGCGCTAGAATTGAAGGGTTTGCGTTAGTAAAAATAGGTGGGATTAAATGAGCTGAAGTGTATCTCTTGAGTGCTCCTTAAATATTTGCCTGTGTTGGTATATTTTATTTTGGTCGTGTCATGTTTATTCTTACGCTGAAAGAGACATGAGGTGTTCGAAAAAAATAAATGATTTTTTTTTCCCGGTCAAAACTACCAATGGTGTCTGTTTTTTTTCCCTCCGTGAAATGTACGAGTTATCACTTTGACGCGCATGATGTCACGTGGCTGGAGGACTGGAAACTTGCACGAACAACATTTACGTTGAAATGTAACAATGACACATATATCGACATCTAACAAACATGCATGGGCATCTAACATTGACACTTACATTGACGTCTATAACATAAACCATTACAATCACATCTAACAAACACGGACATCTAACAGACACATCGACATCCATCATAAACATTTACATAGACATCGACATCTAACCAACCTTTACATAGACATCTTACACACATCGACATCTAACAAACATTTACATAGACATCTAACATAAACACATCTAATATAGACATAGATTGACATCTAACATCGACACATTGAGATCTAACATAGACATACATTGACATCTAACATAGACTGTTACATCGACAACTAACATCGACACAAGGCTTTGTCAAATGACACGTCATGACGACATATACAGAGACACAAGGCACAACAGCATATTTTTGGTACAAATTGAACCCGATATGTTAGCTACCTCGTTCGACTTAAAGGGTTAGCGAACTTGTTATGGTGGTTGAGGCGTGGTGGCTACCCAGCTCGTGTAGTGTATATTAAACTTAAGTTAATAATTTATGACCAGTAAACACGGATGTTGTAACGCAAAACAATGTTCAAATGTTAGTTTTTTTTCAACACATTTCATGAGAAAAAGCTCTACTTGTCTGTGAGAAATGTATGTTGTAGACCCATTATATAACACAATATTACACAATTTTACATTGGAATTTCATTTAATAAAACATTGACAATTATCTTTACAAACACTGTGTATGATTCATCTTTTCATTTGTTGTTCAATGAGCAAAACAGTGGCGATCAAAACAGTGCAAATTAAATGACATTTTATAGGTATCTGGCTGCAATACAGTGAACCCTCGCTACTTCGCGGTTCACCTTTCGCGGGTTCAGTGCTTCGCGGGTCTAAAAAATATTCGGGGGCATTGTAGTTTCGCCGAGCGGCACGACGGGGCGCTGGAGTGGTTAGACGGCCGGCGTGCGCCGAAGAAGAACGTGGGCGAAGAGGAGAGTGGACAAAGAAGAGCACGTTCCCCCGGGCACGATTTGGGGCGACGTTTCGCGCGGTTCGGACCGTACCAGAGCTCCGGCCAGCGTGCGTGGCAGTTAAGCCGAAGAGGAACAACTTCCGCCCGGGCACTAGCGGGGCGACATTTCGCTCCGTTCGGGACCGTGCGAGAGCTCCGGAGGAGACCGGCCGGCGTGCGTGGTTGTTAAGCCGAAGAGGAACACCTTCCGCCCGGGCATGAGCGGAGCGCGAGGCTGTCAGTTATGAATGAATAAATGAATAAATAAATGAAGAATGCCAGGGCACACCGGACGGCGTACCAGCAGGTAAAAGTCGAAGTAATTAAATAAATACAAAAAGAAGTAATTGAATAAATACAAAAATAATGGCTGGGGAATAAAAAAATGTTTTAATAATTTTTTTTTTTTGTTATAACATGAATTTCACCCTCTCTCTCTCTACCCGTATATATATATATATATATATATATATATATATATATATATATATATATATATTATTTTATTTATTTATTTTTTTAAGCATTTTTGAAGGTGCGCCGCTACTTCGCACTTTTTTTTTTTAAGCATTTTTGAAGGTGCGCCGCTACTTCGCACTTTTTTATTTTTAAGCATTTTTGAAGGTGCGCCGCTACTTCGCGGATTTTCAGTTTTCGCGGGTGGTCTCGGTCCCCATTAACCGCGATAACCGAGGGTTCACTGTAGTAAGTTACATTCTAATTTACATTTACAGGTAATGGAAATGACTACTGGTAACCTCAATTTAACTGTATTTCAGTCAGAATGCCTCAAACATCATAAAAAAATAAAACGTTGAGTATTATTTCTCCTTCAAAATGTCAGAAGAAATACTCTATAATGGCCTGACGACATTAACATAGTTTATAGTATATAGCAGGGGTGGGAAAACTTTTTTATTGGCGGGCCACAATGGGTTCTAAAATTTGACAGAGGGGCTGGACCAGGAGCAGATGGATGGAGTGTTTTGGTAACCTCATCTCATCTGAGAAAAAAAATACATTTAATTTTAAATGAAAGTGAACAAAAGCTTGTCTTTGAAAAACCACACTATTTTGAAAATAAAACATTAACAAGGTTTATTTTTTTTTTTTTCAAATTCGGCGGGCCGGATTAAAACGTTTAACGGGCCGCATGTGGCCCCCAGGCCGTAGTTTTCTCACGTCGGTATATAGCATAGCGGCATAGGTTCCCTCGTCAACATCAAGTGAGTTACCCTCTTACCAAGACCAAAATACGGGGCTCCCCATCTCCCGGTCACTTCTCCAGACCCCAACAGTCACCCTCGTTGCGAGAACTTTAAGATTCGATGTTTATTTTTTTTCGCTTCTTCAACTTCGTGTCTGATTCTTTTCTCTTCTCTGGCTCCAGGATTCCGCTGTCAATCAGATGACGATTGAGGCGGGACTTCCGGTTCAAAGTCACCCTCAGAGTTTGCAACCATTTGAGATGGCTTCTGTGGTAATAACAACTGTCATAGGTGCAATTTGCTCTATAAAGCATTAAAAAAAAATAATAATAATAAATTACAAAAAATAGTCAAGTACAGCACTCGTCTCATAAACTAGGTAAGAATTTAGCGTTACTAACGTTGCTACACTATAAAGAGTGTTTTACTGACTAGCTAAACCCAGTTTTGGTTTAGCTGTTATAAAAGTTTGGTTTTTTAGTGCTGTAAATGCATTTTCAGCTCGCGCTGTACACATTTGCTATGAGAGGCATTATCTCATAAGGGAAATATTGGACAATCAAATTAATGACTGCCCAGGCATCAGGATGTCTTTTTACACTATATAAAGGTGGAAATTTACATTGGAAACGTTTAGTTTAGCTGTTAATGAAGTTTCGTTTTTTTTAGTGCTGAAAATTCATTGTCTGCTGGCGCTGTACACTTTTTCTAAGTGTTGCAATATCTCATGAAGGAAATACTGGACAATCAAATTAATGACTTTCCAGGCTTCAGGATGCCTTTCTACACTATATAAAGGTGGAAATTTACATTGGAAACGTTTGGTTTAGCTGTTATAAAAGTTTGTTTTTTTAGTGCTGTAAATGCATTTTCAGCTCGCGCTGTACACATTTGCTATGAGAGGCATTATCTCATAAGGGAAATATTGGACAATCAAATTAATGACTGCCCAGGCTTCAGGATGTCTTTTTACACTATATAAAGGTGGAAATTTACATTGGAAACGTTTGGTTTAGCTGTTATAAATGTTTGGTTTTTTTAGTGCTGTAAATGCATTTTCAGCTCGCGCTGTACACATTTGCTATGAGAGGCATTATCTCATAAGGGAAATATTGGACAATCAAATTAATGACTGCCCAGGCTTCAGGATGTTTTTTTACACTATATAAGGGTGGAAATTTACATTGGAAACGTTTAGTTTAGCTGTTAATGAAGTTTCGTTTTTTTAGTGCTGAAAATTCATTGTCTGCTGGCGCTGTACACTTTTTCTAAGTGTTGCAATATCTCATGAAGGAAATACTGGACAATCAAATTAATGACTTTCCAGGCTTCAGGATGCCTTTCTACACTATATAAAGGTGGAAATTTACATTGGAAACGTTTGGTTTAGCTGTTAGAAAAGTTTGGTTTTTTAGTGCTGTAAATGCATTTTCAGCTCGCGCTGTACACATTTGCTATGAGAGGCATTATCTCATAAGGGAAATATTGGACAATCAAATTAATGACTGCCCAGGCTTCAGGATGTCTTTTTACACCATATAAGGGTGGAAATTTACATTGGAAACGTTTAGTTTAGCTGTTAATGAAGTTTCGTTTTTTTAGTGCTGAAAATTCATTGTCTGCTGGCGCTGTACACTTTTTCTAAGTGTTGCAATATCTCATGAAGGAAATACTGGACAATCAAATTTATGACTTTCCAGGCTTCAGGATGCCTTTCTACACTATATAAAGGTGGAAATGTACATTGGAAACGTTTGGTTTAGCTGTTATAAAAGTTTGGTTTTTTAGTGCTGTAAATGCATTTTCAGCTCGCGCTGTACACATTTGCTATGAGAGGCATTATCTCAAAAGGGAAATATTGGACAATCAAATTAATGACTGCCCAGGCTTCAGGATGTCTTTTTACACTATATAAAGGTGGAAATTTACATTGGAAACGTTTGGTTTAGCTGTTATAAAAGTTTGGTTTTTTAGTGCTGAAAATGCATTTTCAGCTCGCACTGTACACATTTGCTATGTGAGGCATTATCTCATAAGGGAAATACTGGACAATCAAATTAATGACTTCCCAGGCTTCAGGATGCCTTTTTACACTCTATAAATGTGGAAATTTACATCGGAAACGTTTGGTTTAGCTGTTAATGAAGTTTCGTTTTTTTAGTGCTGAAAATTCATTGTCTGCTGGCGCTGTACACTTTTTCTAAGTGTTGCAATATCTCATGAAGGAAATACTGGACAATCAAATTAATGACTTTCCAGGCTTCAGGATGCCTTTCTACACTATATAAAGGTGGAAATTTACATTTGAAACGTTTGGTTTAGCTGTTATAAAAGTTTGGTTTTTTAGTGCTGTAAATGCATTTTCAGCTCGCGCTGTACACATTTGCTATGAGAGGCCTTATCTCATAAGGGAAATATTGGACAATCAAATTAATGACTGCCCAGGCTTCAGGATGTCTTTTTACACTATATAAAGGTGGAAATATACATTGGAAACGTTTAGTTTAGCTGTTAATGAAGTTTCGTTTTTTTAGTGCTGAAAATTCATTGTCTGCTGGCGCTGTACAATTTTTCTAAGTGTTGCAATATCTCATGAAGGAAATACTGGACAATCAAATTAATGACTTTCCAGGCTTCAGGATGCCTTTCTACACTATATAAAGGTGGAAATTTACATTGGAAACGTTTGGTTTAGCTGTTATAAAAGTTTGGTTTTTTAGTGCTGAAAATGCATTTTCAGCTCGCACTGTACACATTTGCTATGTGAGGCATTATCTCATAAGGGAAATACTGGACAATCAAATTAACGACTTCCCAGGCTTCAGGATGCCTTTTTACACTCTATAAAGGTGGAAATTTACATTGGAAACGTTTGGTTTAGCTGTTATAAAAGTTTGTTTTTTTCGTGCTGTAAATGCATTTTCAGCTCGCGCTGTACACATTTGCAATGAGAGGCATTATCTCATAAGGGAAATATTGGACAATCAAATTAATGACTGCCCAGGCTTCAGGATGTCTTTTTACACTATATAAAGGTGGAAATTTACATTGGAAACGTTTAGTTTAGCTGTTAATGAAGTTTCGTTTTTTTTAGTGCTGAAAATTCATTGTCTGCTGGCGCTGTACACTTTTTCTAAGTGTTGCAATATCTCATGAAGGAAATACTGGACAATCAAATTAATGACTTTCCAGGCTTCAGGATGCCTTTCTACGCTATATAAAGGTGGAAATTTACATTGGAAACGTTTGGTTTAGCTGTTATAAAAGTTTGGTTTTTTAGTGCTGTAAATGCATTTTCAGCTCGCGCTGTACACATTTGCTATGAGAGGCATTATCTCATAAGGGAAATATTGGACAATCAAATTAATGACTGCCCAGGCTTCAGGATGTCTTTTTACACTATATAAAGGTGGAAATTTACATTTGAAACGTTTGGTTTAGCTGTTATAAAAGTTTGGTTTTTTAGTGCTGTAAATGCATTTTCAGCTCGCGCTGTACACATTTGCTATGAGAGGCATTATCTCATAAGGGAAATATTGGACAATCAAATTAATGACTGCCCAGGCTTCAGGATGTCTTTTTACACTGTATAAAGGTGGTAATATACATTGGAAACGTTTAGTTTAGCTGTTAATGAAGTTTCGTTTTTTTAGTGCTGAAAATTCATTGTCTGCTGGCGCTGTACACTTTTTCTAAGTGTTGCAATATCTCATGAAGGAAATACTGGACAATCAAATTAATGACTTTCCAGGCTTCAGGATGCCTTTCTACACTATATAAAGGTGGAAATTTACATTGGAAACGTTTGGTTTAGCTGTTATAAAAGTTTGTTTTTTTAGTGCTGTAAATGCATTTTCAGCTCGCGCTGTACACATTTGCTATGAGAGGCATTATCTCATAAGGGAAATATTGGACAATCAAATTAATGACTGCCCAGGCTTCAGGATGTCTTTTTACACTATATAAAGGTGGAAATTTACATTGGAAACGTTTGGTTTAGCTGTTATAAAAGTTTGGTTTTTTAGTGCTGAAAATGCATTTTCAGCTCGCACTGTACACATTTGCTATGTGAGGCATTATCTCATAAGGGAAATACTGGACAATCAAATTAATGACTTCCCAGGCTTCAGGATGCCTTTTTACACTCTATAAATGTGGAAATTTACATTGGAAACGTTTGGTTTAGCTGTTAATGAAGTTTCGTTTTTTTAGTGCTGAAAATTCATTGTCTGCTGGCGCTGTACACTTTTTCTAAGTGTTGCAATATCTCATGAAGGAAATACTGGACAATCAAATTAATGACTTTCCAGGCTTCAGGATGCCTTTCTACACTATATAAAGGTGGAAATTTACATTGGAAACGTTTGGTTTAGCTGTTAATGAAGTTTCGTTTTTTTTAGTGCTGAAAATTCATTGTCTGCTGGCGCTGTACACTTTTTCTAAGTGTTGCAATATCTCATGAAGGAAATACTGGACAATCAAATTAATGACTTTCCAGGCTTCAGGATGCCTTTCTACACTATATAAAGGTGGAAATTTACATTGGAAACGTTTGGTTTAGCTGTTATAAAAGTTTGGTTTTTTAGTGCTGTAAATGCATTTTCAGCTCGCGCTGTACACATTTGCTATGAGAGGCATTATCTCATAAGGGAAATATTGGACAATCAAATTAATGACTGCCCAGGCTTCAGGATGTCTTTTTACACTATATAAAGGTGGAAATTTACATTGGAAACGTTTGGTTTAGCTGTTATAAAAGTTTGTTTTTTTAGTGCTGTAAATGCATTTTCAGCTCGCGCTGTACACATTTGCTATGAGAGGCATTATCTCATAAGGGAAATATTGGACAATCAAATTAATGGCTGCCCAGGCTTCAGGATGTCTTTTTACACTATATAAAGGTGGAAATTTACATTGGAAACGTTTAGTTTAGCTGTTAATGAAGTTTCGTTTTTTTAGTGCTGAAAATTCATTGTCTGCTGGCGCTGTACACTTTTTCTAAGTGTTGCAATATCTCATGAAGGAAATACTGGACAATCAAATTAATGACTTTCCAGGCTTCAGGATGCCTTTCTACACTATATAAAGGTGGAAATTTACATTGGAAACGTTTGGTTTAGCTGTTATAAAAGTTTGGTTTTTTAGTGCTGTAAATGCATTTTCAGCTCGCGCTGTACACATTTGCTATGAGAGGCATTATCTCATAAGGGAAATATTGGACAATCAAATTAATGACTGCCCAGGCTTCAGGATGTCTTTTTACACTATATAAGGGTGGAAATTTACATTGGAAACGTTTAGTTTAGCTGTTAATGAAGTTTCGTTTTTTTAGTGCTGAAAATTCATTGTCTGCTGGCGCTGTACACTTTTTCTAAGTGTTGCAATATCTCATGAAGGAAATACTGGACAATCACATTAATGACTTTCCAGGCTTCAGGATGCCTTTCTACACTATATAAAGGTGGAAATGTACATTGGAAACGTTTGGTTTAGCTGTTATAAAAGTTTGTTTTTTTAGTGCTGTAAATGCATTTTCAGCTCGCGCTGTACACATTTGCTATGAGAGGCATTATCTCATAAGGGAAATATTGGACAATCAAATTAATGACTGCCCAGGCTTCAGGATGTCTTTTTACACTATATAAAGGTGGAAATTTACATTGGAAACGTTTGGTTTAGCTGTTATAAAAGTTTGGTTTTTTAGTGCTGTAAATGCATTTTCAGCTCGCACTGTCCACATTTGCTATGTGAGGCATTATCTCATAAGGGAAATACTGGACAATCAAATTAATGACTGCCCAGGCTTCAGGATGTCTTTTTACACTATATAAAGGTGGAAATTTACATTGGAAACGTTTGGTTTAGCTGTTATAAAAGTTTGGTTTTTTAGTGCTGAAAATGCATTTTCAGCTCGCACTGTACACATTTGCTATGTGAGGCATTATCTCATAAGGGAAATACTGGACAATCAAATTAATGACTTCCCAGGCTTCAGGATGCCTTTTTACACTCTATAAATGTGGAAATTTACATTGGAAACGTTTGGTTTAGCTGTTAATGAAGTTTCGTTTTTTTAGTGCTGAAAATTCATTGTCTGCTGGCGCTGTACACTTTTTCTAAGTGTTGCAATATCTAATGAAGGAAATACTGGACAATCAAATTAATGACTTTCCAGGCTTCAGGATGCCTTTCTACACTATATAAAGGTGGAAATTTACATTGGAAACGTTTGGTTTAGCTGTTATAAAAGTTTGTTTTTTTAGTGCTGAAAATGCATTTTCAGCTCGCGCTGTACACATTTGCTATGAGAGGCATTATCTCATAAGGGAAATATTGGACAATCAAATTAATGACTGCCCAGGCTTCAGGATGTCTTTTTACACTATATAAGGGTGGAAATTTACATTGGAAACGTTTAGTTTAGCTGTTAATGAAGTTTCGTTTTTTTAGTGCTGAAAATTCATTGTCTGCTGGCGCTGTACACTTTTTCTAAGTGTTGCAATATCTCATGAAGGAAATACTGGACAATCAAATTAATGACTTTCCAGGCTTCAGGATGCCTTTCTACACTATATAAAGGTGGAAATGTACATTGGAAACGTTTGGTTTAGCTGTTATAAAAGTTTGGTTTTTTAGTGCTGTAAATGCATTTTCAGCTCGCGCTGTACACATTTGCTATGAGAGGCATTATCTCAAAAGGGAAATATTGGACAATCAAATTAATGACTGCCCAGGCTTCAGGATGTCCTTTTACACTATATAAAGGTGGAAATTTACATTGGAAACGTTTGGTTTAGCTGTTATAAAAGTTTGGTTTTTTAGTGCTGAAAATGCATTTTCAGCTCGCACTGTACACATTTGCTCTGTGAGGCATTATCTCATAAGGGAAATACTGGACAATCAAATTAATGACTTCCCAGGCTTCAGGATGCCTTTTTACACTCTATAAATGTGGAAATTTACATTGGAAACGTTTGGTTTAGCTGTTAATGAAGTTTCGTTTTTTTAGTGCTGAAAATTCATTGTCTGCTGGCGCTGTACACTTTTTCTAAGTGTTGCAATATCTCATGAAGGAAATACTGGACAATCAAATTAACGACTTTCCAGGCTTCAGGATGCCTTTCTACACTATATAAAGGTGGAAATTTACATTTGAAACGTTTGGTTTAGCTGTTATAAAAGTTTGGTTTTTTAGTGCTGTAAATGCATTTTCAGCTCGCGCTGTACACATTTGCTATGAGAGGCATTATCTCATAAGGGAAATATTGGACAATCAAATTAATGACTGCCCAGGCTTCAGGATGTCTTTTTACACTATATAAAGGTGGAAATTTACATTGGAAACGTTTGGTTTAGCTGTTATAAAAGTTTGGTTTTTTAGTGCTTAAAATGCATTTTCAGCTCGCACTGTACACATTTGCTATGTGAGGCATTATCTCATAAGGGAAATACTGGACAATCAAATTAATGACTTCCCAGGCTTCAGGATGCCTTTTTACATTCTATAAAGGTGGAAATTTACATTGGAAACGTTTGGTTTAGCTGTTATAAAAGTTTGTTTTTTTCGTGCTGTAAAGGCATTTTCAGCTCGCGCTGTACACATTTGCAATGAGAGGCATTATCTCATAAGGGAAATATTGGACAATCAAATTAATGACTGCCCAGGCTTCAGGATGTCTTTTTACACTATATAAAGGTGGAAATTTACATTGGAAACGTTTAGTTTAGCTGTTAATGAAGTTTCGTTTTTTTAGTGCTGAAAATTCATTGTCTGCTGGCGCTGTACACTTTTTCTAAGTGTTGCAATATCTCATGAAGGAAATACTGGACAATCAAATTAATGACTTTCCAGGCTTCAGGATGCCTTTCTACACTATATAAAGGTGGAAATGTACATTGGAAACGTTTGGTTTAGCTGTTATAAAAGTTTGGTTTTTTAGTGATGTAAATGCATTTTCAGCTCGCGCTGTACACATTTGCTATGAGAGGCATTATCTCATAAGGGAAATATTGGACAATCAAATTAATGACTGCCCAGGCTTCAGGATGTCTTTTTACACTATATAAGGGTGGAAATTTACATTGGAAACGTTTAGTTTAGCAGTTAATGAAGTTTCGTTTTTTTAATGCTGAAAATTCATTGTCTGCTGGCGCTGTACACTTTTTCTAAGTGTTGCAATATCTCATGAAGGAAATACTGGACAATCAAATTAATGACTTTCCAGGCTTCAGGATGCCTTTCTACACTATATAAAGGTGGAAATTTACATTGGAAACGTTTGGTTTAGCTGTTATAAAAGTTTGTTTTTTTAGTGCTGTAAATACATTTTCAGCTCGCGCTGTACACATTTGCTATGAGAGGCATTATCTCATAAGGGAAATATTGGACAATCAAATTAATGACTGCCCAGGCTTCAGGATGTCTTTTTACACTATATAAAGGTGGAAATATACATTGGAAACGTTTAGTTTAGCTGTTAATGAAGTTTCGTTTTTTTAGTGCTGAAAATTCATTGTCTGCTGGCGCTGTACAATTTTTCTAAGTGTTGCAATATCTCATGAAGGAAATACTGGACAATCAAATTAATGACTTTCCAGGCTTCAGGATGCCTTTCTACACTATATAAAGGTGGAAATTTACATTGGAAACGTTTGGTTTAGCTGTTATAAAAGTTTGGTTTTTTAGTGCTGAAAATGCATTTTCAGCTCGCACTGTACACATTTGCTATGTGAGGCATTATCTCATAAGGGAAATACTGGACAATCAAATTAACGACTTCCCAGGCTTCAGGATGCCTTTTTACACTCTATAAAGGTGGAAATTTACATTGGAAACGTTTGGTTTAGCTGTTATAAAAGTTTGTTTTTTTCGTGCTGTAAATGCATTTTCAGCTCGCGCTGTACACATTTGCAATGAGAGGCATTATCTCATAAGGGAAATATTGGACAATCAAATTAATGACTGCCCAGGCTTCAGGATGTCTTTTTACACTATATAAAGGTGGAAATTTACATTGGAAACGTTTAGTTTAGCTGTTAATGAAGTTTCGTTTTTTTTAGTGCTGAAAATTCATTGTCTGCTGGCGCTGTACACTTTTTCTAAGTGTTGCAATATCTCATGAAGGAAATACTGGACAATCAAATTAATGACTTTCCAGGCTTCAGGATGCCTTTCTACGCTATATAAAGGTGGAAATTTACATTGGAAACGTTTGGTTTAGCTGTTATAAAAGTTTGGTTTTTTAGTGCTGTAAATGCATTTTCAGCTCGCGCTGTACACATTTGCTATGAGAGGCATTATCTCATAAGGGAAATATTGGACAATCAAATTAATGACTGCCCAGGCTTCAGGATGTCTTTTTACACTATATAAAGGTGGAAATTTACATTTGAAACGTTTGGTTTAGCTGTTATAAAAGTTTGGTTTTTTAGTGCTGTAAATGCATTTTCAGCTCGCGCTGTACACATTTGCTATGAGAGGCATTATCTCATAAGGGAAATATTGGACAATCAAATTAATGACTGCCCAGGCTTCAGGATGTCTTTTTACACTGTATAAAGGTGGTAATATACATTGGAAACGTTTAGTTTAGCTGTTAATGAAGTTTCGTTTTTTTAGTGCTGAAAATTCATTGTCTGCTGGCGCTGTACACTTTTTCTAAGTGTTGCAATATCTCATGAAGGAAATACTGGACAATCAAATTAATGACTTTCCAGGCTTCAGGATGCCTTTCTACACTATATAAAGGTGGAAATTTACATTGGAAACGTTTGGTTTAGCTGTTATAAAAGTTTGGTTTTTTAGTGCTGTAAATGCATTTTCAGCTCGCGCTGTACACATTTGCTATGAGAGGCATTATCTCATAAGGGAAATATTGGACAATCAAATTAATGACTGCCCAGGCTTCAGGATGTCTTTTTACACTATATAAAGGTGGAAATTTACATTGGAAACGTTTGGTTTAGCTGTTATAAAAGTTTGGTTTTTTAGTGCTGAAAATGCATTTTCAGCTCGCACTGTACACATTTGCTATGTGAGGCATTATCTCATAAGGGAAATACTGGACAATCAAATTAATGACTTCCCAGGCTTCAGGATGCCTTTTTACACTCTATAAATGTGGAAATTTACATTGGAAACGTTTGGTTTAGCTGTTAATGAAGTTTCGTTTTTTTAGTGCTGAAAATTCATTGTCTGCTGGCGCTGTACACTTTTTCTAAGTGTTGCAATATCTCATGAAGGAAATACTGGACAATCAAATTAATGACTTTCCAGGCTTCAGGATGCCTTTCTACACTATATAAAGGTGGAAATTTAGATTGGAAACGTTTGGTTTAGCTGTTAATGAAGTTTCGTTTTTTTTAGTGCTGAAAATTCATTGTCTGCTGGCGCTGTACACTTTTTCTAAGTGTTGCAATATCTCATGAAGGAAATACTGGACAATCAAATTAATGACTTTCCAGGCTTCAGGATGCCTTTCTACACTATATAAAGGTGGAAATTTACATTGGAAACGTTTGGTTTAGCTGTTATAAAAGTTTGGTTTTTTAGTGCTGTAAATGCATTTTCAGCTCGCGCTGTACACATTTGCTATGAGAGGCATTATCTCATAAGGGAAATATTGGACAATCAAATTAATGACTGCCCAGGCTTCAGGATGTCTTTTTACACTATATAAAGGTGGAAATTTACATTGGAAACGTTTGGTTTAGCTGTTATAAAAGTTTGTTTTTTTAGTGCTGTAAATGCATTTTCAGCTCGCGCTGTACACATTTGCTATGAGAGGCATTATCTCATAAGGGAAATATTGGACAATCAAATTAATGGCTGCCCAGGCTTCAGGATGTCTTTTTACACTATATAAAGGTGGAAATTTACATTGGAAACGTTTAGTTTAGCTGTTAATGAAGTTTCGTTTTTTTAGTGCTGAAAATTCATTGTCTGCTGGCGCTGTACACTTTTTCTAAGTGTTGCAATATCTCATGAAGGAAATACTGGACAATCAAATTAATGACTTTCCAGGCTTCAGGATGCCTTTCTACACTATATAAAGGTGGAAATTTACATTGGAAACGTTTGGTTTAGCTGTTATAAAAGTTTGGTTTTTTAGTGCTGTAAATGCATTTTCAGCTCGCGCTGTACACATTTGCTATGAGAGGCATTATCTCATAAGGGAAATATTGGACAATCAAATTAATGACTGCCCAGGCTTCAGGATGTCTTTTTACACTATATAAGGGTGGAAATTTACATTGGAAACGTTTAGTTTAGCTGTTAATGAAGTTTCGTTTTTTTAGTGCTGAAAATTCATTGTCTGCTGGCGCTGTACACTTTTTCTAAGTGTTGCAATATCTCATGAAGGAAATACTGGACAATCACATTAATGACTTTCCAGGCTTCAGGATGCCTTTCTACACTATATAAAGGTGGAAATGTACATTGGAAACGTTTGGTTTAGCTGTTATAAAAGTTTGTTTTTTTAGTGCTGTAAATGCATTTTCAGCTCGCGCTGTACACATTTGCTATGAGAGGCATTATCTCATAAGGGAAATATTGGACAATCAAATTAATGACTGCCCAGGCTTCAGGATGTCTTTTTACACTATATAAAGGTGGAAATTTACATTGGAAACGTTTGGTTTAGCTGTTATAAAAGTTTGGTTTTTTAGTGCTGTAAATGCATTTTCAGCTCGCACTGTCCACATTTGCTATGTGAGGCATTATCTCATAAGGGAAATACTGGACAATCAAATTAATGACTGCCCAGGCTTCAGGATGTCTTTTTACACTATATAAAGGTGGAAATTTACATTGGAAACGTTTGGTTTAGCTGTTATAAAAGTTTGGTTTTTTAGTGCTGAAAATGCATTTTCAGCTCGCACTGTACACATTTGCTATGTGAGGCATTATCTCATAAGGGAAATACTGGACAATCAAATTAATGACTTCCCAGGCTTCAGGATGCCTTTTTACACTCTATAAATGTGGAAATTTACATTGGAAACGTTTGGTTTAGCTGTTAATGAAGTTTCGTTTTTTTAGTGCTGAAAATTCATTGTCTGCTGGCGCTGTACACTTTTTCTAAGTGTTGCAATATCTAATGAAGGAAATACTGGACAATCAAATTAATGACTTTCCAGGCTTCAGGATGCCTTTCTACACTATATAAAGGTGGAAATTTACATTGGAAACGTTTGGTTTAGCTGTTATAAAAGTTTGTTTTTTTAGTGCTGAAAATGCATTTTCAGCTCGCGCTGTACACATTTGCTATGAGAGGCATTATCTCATAAGGGAAATATTGGACAATCAAATTAATGACTGCCCAGGCTTCAGGATGTCTTTTTACACTATATAAGGGTGGAAATTTACATTGGAAACGTTTAGTTTAGCTGTTAATGAAGTTTCGTTTTTTTAGTGCTGAAAATTCATTGTCTGCTGGCGCTGTACACTTTTTCTAAGTGTTGCAATATCTCATGAAGGAAATACTGGACAATCAAATTAATGACTTTCCAGGCTTCAGGATGCCTTTCTACACTATATAAAGGTGGAAATGTACATTGGAAACGTTTGGTTTAGCTGTTATAAAAGTTTGGTTTTTTAGTGCTGTAAATGCATTTTCAGCTCGCGCTGTACACATTTGCTATGAGAGGCATTATCTCAAAAGGGAAATATTGGACAATCAAATTAATGACTGCCCAGGCTTCAGGATGTCCTTTTACACTATATAAAGGTGGAAATTTACATTGGAAACGTTTGGTTTAGCTGTTATAAAAGTTTGGTTTTTTAGTGCTGAAAATGCATTTTCAGCTCGCACTGTACACATTTGCTCTGTGAGGCATTATCTCATAAGGGAAATACTGGACAATCAAATTAATGACTTCCCAGGCTTCAGGATGCCTTTTTACACTCTATAAATGTGGAAATTTACATTGGAAACGTTTGGTTTAGCTGTTAATGAAGTTTCGTTTTTTTAGTGCTGAAAATTCATTGTCTGCTGGCGCTGTACACTTTTTCTAAGTGTTGCAATATCTCATGAAGGAAATACTGGACAATCAAATTAACGACTTTCCAGGCTTCAGGATGCCTTTCTACACTATATAAAGGTGGAAATTTACATTTGAAACGTTTGGTTTAGCTGTTATAAAAGTTTGGTTTTTTAGTGCTGTAAATGCATTTTCAGCTCGCGCTGTACACATTTGCTATGAGAGGCATTATCTCATAAGGGAAATATTGGACAATCAAATTAATGACTGCCCAGGCTTCAGGATGTCTTTTTACACTATATAAAGGTGGAAATTTACATTGGAAACGTTTGGTTTAGCTGTTATAAAAGTTTGGTTTTTTAGTGCTTAAAATGCATTTTCAGCTCGCACTGTACACATTTGCTATGTGAGGCATTATCTCATAAGGGAAATACTGGACAATCAAATTAATGACTTCCCAGGCTTCAGGATGCCTTTTTACATTCTATAAAGGTGGAAATTTACATTGGAAACGTTTGGTTTAGCTGTTATAAAAGTTTGTTTTTTTCGTGCTGTAAAGGCATTTTCAGCTCGCGCTGTACACATTTGCAATGAGAGGCATTATCTCATAAGGGAAATATTGGACAATCAAATTAATGACTGCCCAGGCTTCAGGATGTCTTTTTACACTATATAAAGGTGGAAATTTACATTGGAAACGTTTAGTTTAGCTGTTAATGAAGTTTCGTTTTTTTAGTGCTGAAAATTCATTGTCTGCTGGCGCTGTACACTTTTTCTAAGTGTTGCAATATCTCATGAAGGAAATACTGGACAATCAAATTAATGACTTTCCAGGCTTCAGGATGCCTTTCTACACTATATAAAGGTGGAAATGTACATTGGAAACGTTTGGTTTAGCTGTTATAAAAGTTTGGTTTTTTAGTGATGTAAATGCATTTTCAGCTCGCGCTGTACACATTTGCTATGAGAGGCATTATCTCATAAGGGAAATATTGGACAATCAAATTAATGACTGCCCAGGCTTCAGGATGTCTTTTTACACTATATAAGGGTGGAAATTTACATTGGAAACGTTTAGTTTAGCAGTTAATGAAGTTTCGTTTTTTTAATGCTGAAAATTCATTGTCTGCTGGCGCTGTACACTTTTTCTAAGTGTTGCAATATCTCATGAAGGAAATACTGGACAATCAAATTAATGACTTTCCAGGCTTCAGGATGCCTTTCTACACTATATAAAGGTGGAAATTTACATTGGAAACGTTTGGTTTAGCTGTTATAAAAGTTTGTTTTTTTAGTGCTGTAAATACATTTTCAGCTCGCGCTGTACACATTTGCTATGAGAGGCATTATCTCATAAGGGAAATATTGGACAATCAAATTAATGACTGCCCAGGCTTCAGGATGTCTTTTTACACTATATAAAGGTGGAAATTTACATTGGAAACGTTTGGTTTAGCTGTTATAAAAGTTTGGTTTTTTAGTGCTTAAAATGCATTTTCAGCTCGCACTGTACACATTTGCTATGTGAGGCATTATCTCATAAGGGAAATACTGGACAATCAAATTAATGACTTCCCGGGCTTCAGGATGCCTTTTTACACTCTATAAAGGTGGAAATTTACATTGGAAACGTTTGGTTTAGCTGTTATAAAAGTTTGTTTTTTTCGTGCTGTAAATGCATTTTCAGCTCGCGCTGTACACATTTGCAATGAGAGGCATTATCTCATAAGGGAAATATTGGACAATCAAATTAATGACTGCCCAGGCTTCAGGATGTCTTTTTACACTATATAAAGGTGGAAATTTACATTGGAAACGTTTAGTTTAGCTGTTAATGAAGTTTCGTTTTTTTTAGTGCTGAAAATTCATTGTCTGCTGGCGCTGTACACTTTTTCTAAGTGTTGCAATATCTCATGAAGGAAATACTGGACAATCAAATTAATGACTTTCCAGGCTTCAGGATGCCTTTCTATACTATATAAAGGTGGAAATTTACATTGGAAACGTTTAGTTTAGCTGTTAATGAAGTTTCGTTTTTTTAGTGCTGAAAATTCATTGTCTGCTGGCGCTGTACACTTTTTCTAAGTGTTGCAATATCTCATGAAGGAAATACTGGACAATCAAATTAATGACTTTCCAGGCTTCAGGATGCCTTTCTCCACTATATAAAGGTGGAAATTTACATTGGAAACGTTTGGTTTAGCTGTTCTAAAAGTTTGTTTTTTTAGTGCTGTAAATGCATTTTCAGCTCGCACTGTACACATTTGCTATGTGAGGCATTATCTCATAAGGGAAATACTGGACAATCAAATTAATGACTTCCCAGGCTTCAGGATGCCTTTTTACACTCTATAAATGTGGAAATTTACATTGGAAACGTTTGGTTTAGCTGTTAATGAAGTTTCGTTTTTTTAGTGCTGAAAATTCATTGTCTGCTGGCGCTGTACACTTTTTCTAAGTGTTGCAATATCTCATGAAGGAAATACTGGACAATCAAATTAATGACTTTCCAGGCTTCAGGATGCCTTTCTACACTATATAAAGGTGGAAATTTACATTGGAAACGTTTGGTTTAGCTGTTATAAAAGTTTGTTTTTTTAGTGCTGTAAATGCATTTTCAGCTCGCGCTGTACACATTTGCTATGAGAGGCATTATCTCATAAGGAAAATATTGGACAATCAAATTAATGACAGCCCAGGCTTCAGGATGTCTTTTTACACTATATAAGGGTGGAAATTTACATTGGAAACGTTTAGTTTAGCTGTTAATGAAGTTTCGTTTTTTTAGTGCTGAAAATTCATTGTTTGCTGGCGCTGTACACTTTTTCTAAGTGTTGCAATATCTCATGAAGGAAATACTGGACAATGACATTAATGACTTTCCAGGCTTCAGGATGCCTTTCTACACTATATAAAGGTGGAAATGTACATTGGAAACGTTTGGTTTAGCTGTTATAAAAGTTTGGTTTTTTAGTGCTGTAAATGCATTTTCAGCTCGCGCTGTACACATTTGCTATGAGAGGCATTATCTCATAAGGGAAATATTGGACAATCAAATTAATGACTGCCCAGGCTTCAGGATGTCTTTTTACACTATATAAAGGTGGAAATTTACATTGGAAACGTTTGGTTTAGCTGTTATAAAAGTTTGGTTTTTTAGTGCTGAAAATGCATTTTCAGCTCGCACTGTACACATTTGCTATGTGAGGCATTATCTCATAAGGGAAATACTGGACAATCAAATTAATAACTTCCCAGGCTTCAGGATGCCTTTTTACACTCTATAATTGTGGAAATTTACATTGGAAACGTTTGGTTTAGCTGTTAATGAAGTTTCGTTTTTTTAGTGCTGAAAATGCATTGTCTGCTGGCGCTGTACACTTTTTCTAAGTGTTGCAATATCTCATGAAGGAAATACTGGACAATCAAATTAATGACTTTCCAGGCTTCAGGATGCCTTTCTACACTATATAAAGGTGGAAATTTACATTTGAAACGTTTGGTTTAGCTGTTATAAAAGTTTGGTTTTTTAATGCTGTAAATGCATTTTCAGCTCGCGCTGTACACATTTGCTATGAGAGGCATTATCTCATAAGGGAAATATTGGACAATCAAATTAATGACTGCCCAGGCTTCAGGATGTCTTTTTACACTATATAAAGGTGGAAATATACATTGGAAACGTTTAGTTTAGCTGTTAATGAAGTTTCGTTTTTTTAGTGCTGAAAATTCATTGTCTGCTGGCGCTGTACACTTTTTCTAAGTGTTGCAATATCTCATGAAGGAAATACTGGACAATCAAATTAATGACTTTCCAGGCTTCAGGATGCCTTTCTACACTATATAAAGGTGGAAATTTACATTGGAAACGTTTGGTTTAGCTGTTATAAATGTTTGGTTTTTTAGTGCTGTAAATGCATTTTCAGCTCGCGCTGTACACATTTGCTATGAGAGGCATTATCTCATAAGGGAAATATTGGACAATCAAATTAATGACTGCCCAGGCTTCAGGATGTCTTTTTACACTATATAAAGGTGGAAATTTACATTGGAAACGTTTGGTTTAGCTGTTATAAAAGTTTGTTTTTTTAGTGCTGTAAATGCATTTTCAGCTCGCGCTGTACACATTTGCTATGTGAGGCATTATCTCATAAGGGAAATACTGGACAATCAAATTAATGACTGCCCAGGCTTCAGGATGTCTTTTTACACTATATAAAGGTGGAAATTTACATTGGAAACGTTTGGTTTAGCTGTTATAAAAGTTTGTTTTTTTAGTGCTGAAAATGCATTTTCAGCTCGCACTGTACACATTTGCTATGTGAGGCATTATCTCATAAGGGAAATACTGGACAATCAAATTAATGACTTCCCAGGCTTCAGGATGCCTTTTTACACTCTATAAATGTGGAAATTTACATTGGAAACGTTTGGTTTAGCTGTTAATGAAGTTTCGTTTTTTTAGTGCTGAAAATTCATTGTCTGCTGGCGCTGTACACTTTTTCTAAGTGTTGCAATATCTCATGAAGGAAATACTGGACAATCAAATTAATGACTTTCCAGGCTTCAGGATGCCTTTCTACACTATATAAAGGTGGAAATTTACATTGGAAACGTTTGGTTTAGCTGTTATAAAAGTTTGGTTTTTTAGTGCTGTAAATGCATTTTCAGCTCGCGCTGTACACATTTGCTATGAGAGGCATTATCTCATAAGGGAAATATTGGACAATCAAATTAATGACTGCCCAGGCTTCAGGATGTCTTTTTACACTATATAAAGGTGGAAATTTACATTGGAAACGTTTGGTTTAGCTGTTATAAAAGTTTGGTTTTTTAGTGCTGTAAATGCATTTTCAGCACGCGCTGTACACATTTGCTATGAGAGGCATTATCTCATAAGGGAAATATTGGACAATCAAATTAATGACTGCCCAGGCTTCAGGATGTCTTTTTACACTATATAAGGGTGGAAATTTACATTGGAAACGTTTAGTTTAGCTGTTAATGAAGTTTCGTTTTTTTAGTGCTGAAAATTCATTGTCTGCTGGCGCTGTACACTTTTTCTAAGTGTTGCAATATCTCATGAAGGAAATACTGGACAATAAAATTAATGACTTTCCAGGCTTCAGGATGCCTTTCTACACTATATAAAGGTGGAAATGTACATTGGAAACGTTTGGTTTAGCTGTTATAAAAGTTTGTTTTTTTAGTGCTGTAAATGCATTTTCAGCTCGCGCTGTACACATTTGCTATGAGAGGCATTATCTCAAAAGGGAAATATTGGACAATCAAATTAATGACTGCCCAGGCTTCAGGATGTCCTTTTACACTATATAAAGGTGGAAATTTACATTGGAAACGTTTGGTTTAGCTGTTATAAAAGTTTGGTTTTTTAGTGCTGAAAATGCATTTTCAGCTCGCACTGTACACATTTGCTATGTGAGGCATTATCTCATAAGGGAAATACTGGACAATCAAATTAATGACTTCCCAGGCTTCAGGATGCCTTTTTACACTCTATAAATGTGGAAATTTACATTGGAAACGTTTGGTTTAGCTGTTAATGAAGTTTCGTTTTTTTAGTGCTGAAAATTCATTGTCTGCTGGCGCTGTACACTTTTTCTAAGTGTTGCAATATCTCATGAAGGAAATACTGGACAATCAAATTAACGACTTTCCAGGCTTCAGGATGCCTTTCTACACTATATAAAGGTGGAAATTTACATTTGAAACGTTTGGTTTAGCTGTTATAAAAGTTTGGTTTTTTAGTGCTGTAAATGCATTTTCAGCTCGCGCTGTACACATTTGCTATGAGAGGCATTATCTCATAAGGGAAATATTGGACAATCAAATTAATGACTTCCCAGGCTTCAGGATGCCTTTTTACACTCTATAAAGGTGGAAATTTACATTGGAAACGTTTGGTTTAGCTGTTATAAAAGTTTGTTTTTTTCGTGCTGTAAAGGCATTTTCAGCTCGCGCTGTACACATTTGCAATGAGAGGCATTATCTCATAAGGGAAATATTGGACAATCAAATTAATGACTGCCCAGGCTTCAGGATGTCTTTTTACACTATATAAAGGTGGAAATTTACATTGGAAACGTTTAGTTTAGCTGTTAATGAAGTTTCGTTTTTTTAGTGCTGAAAATTCATTGTCTGCTGGCGCTGTACACTTTTTCTAAGTGTTGCAATATCTCATGAAGGAAATACTGGACAATCAAATTAATGACTTTCCAGGCTTCAGGATGCCTTTCTACACTATATAAAGGTGGAAATTTACATTGGAAACGTTTGGTTTAGCTGTTATAAAAGTTTGGTTTTTTAGTGCTGTAAATGCATTTTCAGCTCGCGCTGTACACATTTGCTATGAGAGGCATTATCTCATAAGGGAAATATTGGACAATCAAATTAATGACTGCCCAGGCTTCAGGATGTCTTTTTACACTATATAAAGGTGGAAATTTACATTGGAAACGTTTGGTTTAGCTGTTATAAAAGTTTGGTTTTTTAGTGCTGTAAATGCATTTTCAGCTCGCGCTGTACACATTTGCTATGAGAGGCATTATCTCATAAGGAAAATATTGGACAATCAAATTAATGGCTGCCCAGGCTTCAGGATGTCTTTTTACACTATATAAAGGTGGAAATTTACATTGGAAACTTTTAGTTTAGCTGTTAATGAAGTTTCGTTTTTTTAGTGCTGAAAATTCATTGTCTGCTGGCGCTGTACACTTTTTCTAAGTGTTGCAATATCTCATGAAGGAAATACTGGACAATCAAATTAATGACTTTCCAGGCTTCAGGATGCCTTTCTACACTATATAAAGGTGGAAATGTACATTGGAAACATTTGGTTTAGCTGTTATAAAAGTTTGGTTTTTTAGTGATGTAAATGCATTTTCAGCTCGCGCTGTACACATTTGCTATGAGAGGCATTATCTCATAAGGGAAATATTGGACAATCAAATTAATGACTGTCCAGGCTTCAGGATGTCTTTTTACACTATATAAGGGTGGAAATTTACATTGGAAACGTTTAGTTTAGCTGTTAATGAAGTTTCGTTTTTTTAGTGCTGAAAATTCATTGTCTGCTGGCGCTGTACACTTTTTCTAAGTGTTGCAATATCTCATGAAGGAAATACTGGACAATCAAATTAATGACTTTCCAGGCTTCAGGATGCCTTTCTACACTATATAAAGGTGGAAATGTACATTGGAAACATTTGGTTTAGCTGTTATAAAAGTTTGGTTTTTTAGTGATGTAAATGCATTTTCAGCTCGCGCTGTACACATTTGCTATGAGAGGCATTATCTCATAAGGGAAATATTGGACAATCAAATTAATGACTGCCCAGGCTTCAGGATGTCTTTTTACACTATATAAAGGTGGAAATTTACATTGGAAACGTTTGGTTTAGCTGTTATAAAAGTTTGGTTTTTTAGTGCTTAAACTGCATTTTCAGCTCGCACTGTACACATTTGCTATGTGAGGCATTATCTCATAAGGGAAATACTGGACAATCAAATTAATGACTTCCCGGGCTTCAGGATGCCTTTTTACACTCTGTAAAGGTGGAAATTTACATTGGAAACGTTTGGTTTAGCTGTTATAAAAGTTTGTTTTTTTCGTGCTGTAAATGCATTTTCAGCTCGCGCTGTACACATTTGCAATGAGAGGCATTATCTCATAAGGGAAATATTGGACAATCAAATTAATGACTGCCCAGGCTTCAGGATGTCTTTTTACACTATATAAAGGTGGAAATTTACATTGGAAACGTTTAGTTTAGCTGTTAATGAAGTTTCGTTTTTTTTAGTGCTGAAAATGCATTGTCTGCTGGCGCTGTACACTTTTTCTAAGTGTTGCAATATCTCATGAAGGAAATACTGGACAATCAAATTAATGACTTTCCATGCTTCAGGATGCCTTTCTACACTATATAAAGGTGGAAATTTACATTGGAAACGTTTAGTTTAGCTGTTAATGAAGTTTCGTTTTTTTAGTGCTGAAAATTCATTGTCTGCTGGCGCTGTACACTTTTTCTAAGTGTTGCAATATCTCATGAAGGAAATACTGGACAATCAAATTAATGACTTTCCAGGCTTCAGGATGCCTTTCTACACTATATAAAGGTGGAAATTTACATTGGAAACGTTTGGTTTAGCTGTTCTAAAAGTTTGTTTTTTTAGTGCTGTAAATGCATTTTCAGCTCGCACTGTACACATTTGCTATGTGAGGTATTATCTCATAAGGGAAATACTGGACAATCAAATTAATGACTTCCCAGGCTTCAGGATGCCTTTTTACACTCTATAAATGTGGAAATTTACATTGGAGACGTTTGGTTTAGCTGTTAATGAAGTTTCGTTTTTTTAGTGCTGAAAATTCATTGTCTGCTGGCGCTGTACACTTTTTCTAAGTGTTGCAATATCTCATGAAGGAAATACTGGACAATCAAATTAATGACTTTCCAGGCTTCAGGATGCCTTTCTACACTATATAAAGGTGGAAATTTACATTGGAAACGTTTGGTTTAGCTGTTATAAAAGTTTGTTTTTTTAGTGCTGTAAATGCATTTTCAGCTCGCGCTGTACACATTTGCTATGAGAGGCATTATCTCATAAGGGAAATATTGGACAATCAAATTAATGACTGCCCAGGCTTCAGGATGTCTTTTTACACTATATAAGGGTGGAAATTTACATTGGAAACGTTTAGTTTAGCTGTTAATGAAGTTTCGTTTTTTTAGTGCTGAAAATTCATTGTCTGCTGGCGCTGTACACTTTTTCTAAGTGTTGCAATATCTCATGAAGGAAATACTGGACAATGACATTAATGACTTTCCAGGCTTCAGGATGCCTTTCTACACTATATAAAGGTGGAAATGTACATTGGAAACGTTTGGTTTAGCTGTTATAAAAGTTTGGTTTTTTAGTGCTGTAAATGCATTTTCAGCTCGCGCTGTACACATTTGCTATGAGAGGCATTATCTCATAAGGGAAATATTGGACAATCAAATTAATGACTGCCCAGGCTTCAGGATGTCTTTTTACACTATATAAAGGTGGAAATTTACATTGGAAACGTTTGGTTTAGCTGTTATAAAAGTTTGGTTTTTTTCGTGCTGAAAATGCATTTTCAGCTCGCACTGTCCACATTTGCTATGTGAGGCATTATCTCATAAGGGAAATACTGGACAATCAAATTAATGACTGCCCAGGCTTCAGGATGTCTTTTTACACTATATAAAGGTGGAAATTTACATTGGAAACGTTTGGTTTAGCTGTTATAAAAGTTTGGTTTTTTAGTGCTGAAAATGCATTTTCAGCTCGCACTGTACACATTTGCTATGTGAGGCATTATCTCATAAGGGAAATACTGGACAATCAAATTAATGACTTCCCAGGCTTCAGGATGCCTTTTTACACTCTATAAATGTGGAAATTTACATTGGAAACGTTTGGTTTAGCTGTTAATGAAGTTTCGTTTTTATAGTGCTGAAAATTCATTGTCTGCTGGCGCTGTACACTTTTTCTAAGTGTTGCAATATCTCATGAAGGAAATACTGGACAATCAAATTAATGACTTTCCAGGCTTCAGGATGCCTTTCTACACTATATAAAGGTGGAAATTTACATTTGAAACGTTTGGTTTAGCTGTTATAAAAGTTTGGTTTTTTAGTGCTGTAAATGCATTTTCAGCTCGCGCTGTACACATTTGCTATGAGAGGCATTATCTCATAAGGGAAATATTGGACATTCAAATTAATGACTGCCCAGGCTTCAGGATGTCTTTTTACACTATATAAAGGTGGAAATATACATTGGAAACGTTTAGTTTAGCTGTTAATGAAGTTTCGTTTTTTTAGTGCTGAAAATTCATTGTCTGCTGGCGCTGTACACTTTTTCTAAGTGTTGCAATATCTCATGAAGGAAATACTGGACAATCAAATTAATGACTTTCCAGGCTTCAGGATGCCTTTCTACACTATATAAAGGTGGAAATTTACATTGGAAACGTTTGGTTTAGCTGTTATAAAAGTTTGGTTTTTTAGTGCTGTAAATGCATTTTCAGCTCGCGCTGTACACATTTGCTATGAGAGGCATTATCTCATAAGGGAAATATTGGACAATCAAATTAATGACTGCCCAGGCTTCAGGATGTCTTTTTACACTATATAAAGGTGGAAATTTACATTGGAAACGTTTGGTTTAGCTGTTATAAAAGTTTGGTTTTTTAGTGCTGTAAATGCATTTTCAGCTCGCGCTGTACACATTTGCTATGTGAGGCATTATCTCATAAGGGAAATACTGGACAATCAAATTAATGACTGCCCAGGCTTCAGGATGTCTTTTTACACTATATAAAGGTGGAAATTTACATTGGAAACGTTTGGTTTAGCTGTTATAAAAGTTTGTTTTTTTAGTGCTGAAAATGCATTTTCAGCTCGCACTGTACACATTTGCTATGTGAGGCATTATCTCATAAGGGAAATACTGGACAATCAAATTAATGACTTCCCAGGCTTCAGGATGCCTTTTTACACTCTATAAATGTGGAAATTTACATTGGAAACGTTTGGTTTAGCTGTTAATGAAGTTTCGTTTTTTTAGTGCTGAAAATTCATTGTCTGCTGGCGCTGTACACTTTTTCTAAGTGTTGCAATATCTCATGAAGGAAATACTGGACAATCAAATTAATGACTTTCCAGGCTTCAGGATGCCTTTCTACACTATATAAAGGTGGAAATTTACATTGGAAACGTTTGGTTTAGCTGTTATAAAAGTTTGTTTTTTTAGTGCTGTAAATGCATTTTCAGCTCGCGCTGTACACATTTGCTATGAGAGGCATTATCTCATAAGGGAAATATTGGACAATCAAATTAATGACTGCCCAGGCTTCAGGATGTCTTTTTACACTATATAAAGGTGGAAATTTACATTGGAAACGTTTGGTTTAGCTGTTATAAAAGTTTGGTTTTTTAGTGCTGTAAATGCATTTTCAGCTCGCGCTGTACACATTTGCTATGAGAGGCATTATCTCATAAGGGAAATATTGGACAATCAAATTAATGGCTGCCCAGGCTTCAGGATGTCTTTTTACACTATATAAAGGTGGAAATTTACATTGGAAACGTTTAGTTTAGCTGTTAATGAAATTTCGTTTTTTTAGTGCTGAAAATTCATTGTCTGCTGGCGCTGTACACTTTTTCTAAGTGTTGCAATATCTCATGAAGGAAATACTGGACAATCAAATTAATGACTTTCCAGGCTTCAGGATGCCTTTCTACACTATATAAAGGTGGAAATTTACATTGGAAACGTTTGGTTTAGCTGTTATAAAAGTTTGGTTTTTTAGTGCTGTAAATGCATTTTCAGCTCGCGCTGTACACATTTGCTATGAGAGGCATTATCTCATAAGGGAAATATTGGACAATCAAATTAATGACTGCCCAGGCTTCAGGATGTCTTTTTACACTATATAAAGGTGGAAATTTACATTGGAAACGTTTGGTTTAGCTGTTATAAAAGTTTGGTTTTTTAGTGCTGTAAATGCATTTTCAGCTCGCGCTGTACACATTTGCTATGTGAGGCATTATCTCATAAGGGAAATACTGGACAATCAAATTAATGACTGCCCAGGCTTCAGGATGTCTTTTTACACTATATAAAGGTGGAAATTTACATTGGAAACGTTTGGTTTAGCTGTTATAAAAGTTTGGTTTTTTAGTGCTGAAAATGCATTTTCAGCTCGCACTGTACACATTTGCTATGTGAGGCATTATCTCATAAGGGAAATACTGGACAATCAAATTAATGACTGCCCAGGCTTCAGGATGTCTTTTTACACTATATAAAGGTGGAAATTTACATTGGAAACGTTTGGTTTAGCTGTTATAAAAGTTTGGTTTTTTAGTGCTGTAAATGCATTTTCAGCTCGCGCTGTACACATTTGCTATGAGAGGCATTATCTCATAAGGGAAATATTGGACAATCAAATAATTGACTGCCCAGGCTTCAGGATGTCTTTTTACACTATATAAAGGTGGAAATTTACATTGGAAACGTTTGGTTTAGCTGTTATAAAAGTTTGGTTTTTTAGTGCTGTTTGGTTTAGCTGTTATAAAAGTTTGGTTTTTTAGTGCTGTAAATGCATTTTCAGCTCGCGCTGTACACATTTTCTATGAGAGGCATTATCTCATAAGTGAAATATTGGACAATCAAATTAATGACTGCCCAGGCTTCAGGATGTCTTTTTACACTATATAAAGGTGGAAATTTACATTGGAAACGTTTGGTTTAGCTGTTATAAAAGTTTGGTTTTTTAGTGCTGTAAATGCATTTTCAGCTCGCGCTGTACACATTTGCTATGAGAGGCATTATCTCATAAGGGAAATATTGGACAATCAAATTAATGGCTGACCAGGCTTCAGGATGTCTTTTTACACTATATAAAGGTGGAAATTTACATTGGAAACGTTTACTTTAGCTGTTAATGAAGTTTCGTTTTTTTAGTGCTGAAAATTCATTGTCTGCTGGCGCTGTACACTTTTTCTAAGTGTTGCAATATCTCATGAAGGAAATACTGGACAATCAAATTAATGACTTTCCAGGCTTCAGGATGCCTTTCTACACTATATAAAGGTGGAAATTTACATTGGAAACGTTTGGTTTAGCTGTTATAAAAGTTTGGTTTTTTAGTACTGTAAATGCATTTTCAGCTCGCACTGTACACATTTGCTATGTGAGGCATTATCTCATAAGGGAAATACTGGACAATCAAATTAATGACTTCCCAGGCTTCAGGATGTCTTTTTACACTATATAAAGGTGGAAATTTACATTGGAAACGTTTGGTTTAGCTGTTATAAAAGTTGGGTTTTTTAATGCTGAAAATGCATTTTCAGCTCGCACTGTACACATTTGCTATGTGAGGCATTATCTCATAAGGGAAATACTGGACAATCAAATTAATGACTTCCCAGGCTTCAGGATGCCTTTTTACACTCTATAAATGTGGAAATTTACATTGGAAACGTTTGGTTTAGCTGTTAATGAAGTTTCGTTTTTTTAGTGCTGAAAATTCATTGTCTGCTGGCGCTGTACACTTTTTCTAAGTGTTGCAATATCTCATGAAGGAAATACTGGACAATCAAATTAATGACTTTCCAGGCTTCAGGATGCCTTTTTACACTATATAAAGGTGGCAATTTACATTGGAAACGTTTGGTTTAGCTGTTATAAAAGTTTGGTTTTTTTAGTGCTGAAAATGCATTTTCAGCTCGCACTGTACACATTTGCTATGAGAGGCATTATCTCATAAGGGAAATACAGGACAATCAAATTAATGACTGCCCAGGCTTCAGGATGTCTTTTTACACTATATAAAGGTGGAAATTTACATTGGAAACGTTTGGTTTAGCTGTTATAAAAGTTTGGTTTTTTAGTGCTGAAAATGCATTTTCAGCTCGCACTGTACACATTTGCTATGTGAGGCATTATCTCATAAGGGAAATACTGAACAATCAAATTAATGACTGCCCAGGCTTCAGGATGTCTTTTTACACTCTATAAATGTGGAAATTTACATTGGAAACGTTTGGTTTAGCTGTTAATGAAGTTTCGTTTTTTTAGTGCTGAAAATTCATTGTCTGCTGGCGCTGTACACTTTTTCTAAGTGTTGCAATATCTCATGAAGGAAATACTGGACAATCAAATTAATGACTTTCCAGGCTTCAGGATGCCTTTCTACACTATATAAAGGTGGAAATTTACATTTGAAACGTTTGGTTTAGCTGTTATAAAAGTTTGGTTTTTTAGTGCTGTAAATGCATTTTCAGCTCGCGCTGTACACATTTGCTATGAGAGGCATTATCTCATAAGGGAAATATTGGACAATCAAATTAATGACTTCCCAGGCTTCAGGGTGTCTTTTTACACTATATAAAGGTGGAAATTTACATTGGAAACGTTTGGTTTAGCTGTTATAAAAGTTTGTTTTTTTAGTGCTGTAAATGCATTTTCAGCTCGCGCTGTACACATTTGCAATGAGAGGCATTATCTCATAAGGGAAATATTGGACAATCAAATTAATGACTGCCCAGGCTTCAGGATGTCTTTTTACACTATATAAGGGTGGAAATTTACATTGGAAACGTTTAGTTTAGCTGTTAATGAAGTTTCGTTTTTTTTAGTGCTGAAAATTCATTGTCTGCTGGCGCTGTACACTTTTTCTAAGTGTTGCAATATCTCATGAAGGAAATACTGGACAATCAAATTAATGACTTTCCAGGCTTCAGGATGCCTTTCTACACTATATAAAGGTGGAAATTTACATTGGAAACGTTTGGTTTAGCTGTTATAAAAGTTTGGTTTTTTAGTGCTGTAAATGCATTTTCAGCTCGCGCTGTACACATTTGCTATGAGAGGCATTATCTCATAAGGGAAATATTGGACAATCAAATTAATGACTGCCCAGGCTTCAGGATGTCTTTTTACACTATATAAAGGTGGAAATTTACATTGGAAACGTTTGGTTTAGCTGTTATAAAAGTTTGGTTTTTTAGTGCTGTAAATGCATTTTCAGCTCGCGCTGTACACATTTGCTATGAGAGGCATTATCTCATAAGGGAAATATTGGACAATCAAATTAATGGCTGCCCAGGCTTCAGGATGTCTTTTTACACTATATAAAGGTGGAAATTTACATTGGAAACTTTTAGTTTAGCTGTTAATGAAGTTTCGTTTTTTTAGTGCTGAAAATTCATTGTCTGCTGGCGCTGTACACTTTTTCTAAGTGTTGCAATATCTCATGAAGGAAATACTGGACAATCAAATTAATGACTTTCCAGGCTTCAGGATGCCTTTCTACACTATATAAAGGTGGAAATGTACATTGGAAACGTTTGGTTTAGCTGTTATAAAAGTTTGGTTTTTTAGTGCTGTAAATGCATTTTCAGCTCGCGCTGTACACATTTGCTATGAGAGGCATTATCTCAGAAGGGAAATATTGGACTATCAAATTAATGACTGCCCAGGCTTCAGGATGTCTTTTTACACTATATAAAGGTGGAAATTTACATTGGAAACGTTTGGTTTAGCTGTTATAAAAGTTTGGTTTTTTTAGTGCTGAAAATGCATTTTCAGCTCGCACTGTACACATTTGCTATGTGAGGCATTATCTCATAAGGGAAATACTGGACAATCAAATTAATGACTGCCCAGGCTTCAGGATGTCTTTTTACACTATATAAAGGTGGAAATTTACATTGGAAACGTTTGGTTTAGCTGTTATAAAAGTTTGGTTTTTTAGTGCTGAAAATGCATTTTCAGCTCGCACTGTACACATTTGCTATGTGAGGCATTATCTCATAAGGGAAATACTGGACAATCAAATTAATGACTTCCCAGGCTTCAGGATGCCTTTTTACACTCTATAAATGTGGAAATTTACATTGGAAACGTTTGGTTTAGCTGTTATAAAAGTTTGGTTTTTTAGTGCTGTAAATGCATTTTCAGCTCGCGCTGTACACATTTGCTATGAGAGGCATTATCTCATAAGGGAAATATTGGACAATCAAATTAATGACTGCCCAGGCTTCAGGATGTCTTTTTACACTATATAAGGGTGGAAATTTACATTGGAAACGTTTAGTTTAGCTGTTAATGAAGTGTCGTTTTTTTAGTGCTGAAAATTCATTGTCTGCTGGCGCTGTACACTTTTTCTAAGTGTTGCAATATCTCATGAAGGAAATACTGGACAATCAAATTAATGACTTTCCAGGCTTCAGGATGCCTTTCTACACTATATAAAGGTGGAAATGTACATTGGAAACGTTTGGTTTAGCTGTTATAAAAGTTTGGTTTTTTAGTGCTGTAAATGCATTTTCAGCTCGCGCTGTACACATTTGCTATGAGAGGCATTATCTCATAAGGGAAATATTGGACAATCAAATTAATGACTGCCCAGGCTTCAGGATGTCTTTTTACACTATATAAGGGTGGAAATTTACATTGGAAACGTTTAGTTTAGCTGTTAATGAAGTGTCGTTTTTTTAGTGCTGAAAATTCATTGTCTGCTGGCGCTGTACACTTTTTCTAAGTGTTGCAATATCTCATGAAGGAAATACTGGACAATCAAATTAATGACTTTCCAGGCTTCAGGATGCCTTTCTACACTATATAAAGGTGGAAATGTACATTGGAAACGTTTGGTTTAGCTGTTATAAAAGTTTGGTTTTTTAGTGCTGTAAATGCATTTTCAGCTCGCGCTGTACACATTTGCTATAAGAGGCATTATCTCATAAGGGAAATATTGGACAATCAAATTAATGACGGCCCAGGCTTCAGGATGTCTTTTTACACTATATAAAGGTGGAAATTTACATTGGAAACGTTTGGTTTAGCTGTTATAAAAGTTTGGTTTTTTAGTGCTGTAAATGCATTTTCAGCTCGCGCTGTACACATTTGCTATGAGAGGCATTATCTCATAAGGGAAATATTGGACAATCAAATTAATGGCTGCCCAGGCTTCAGGATGTCTTTTTACACTATATAAAGGTGGAAATTTACATTGGAAACTTTTAGTTTAGCTGTTCATGAAGTTTCGTTTTTTTAGTGCTGAAAATTCATTGTCTGCTGGCGCTGTACACTTTTTCTAAGTGTTGCAATATCTCATGAAGGAAATACTGGACAATCAAATTAATGACTTTCCAGGCTTCAGGATGCCTTTCTACACTATATAAAGGTGGAAATGTACATTGGAAACGTTTGGTTTAGCTGTTATAAAAGTTTGGTTTTTTAGTGCTGTAAATGCATTTTCAGCTCGCGCTGTACACATTTGCTATGAGAGGCATTATCTCAGAAGGGAAATATTGGACAATCAAATTAATGACTGCCCAGGCTTCAGGATGTCTTTTTACACTATATAAAGGTGGAAATTTACATTGGAAACGTTTGGTTTAGCTGTTATAAAAGTTTGGTTTTTTTAGTGCTGAAAATGCATTTTCAGCTCGCACTGTACACATTTGCTATGTGAGGCATTATCTCATAAGGGAAATACTGGACAATCAAATTAATGACTGCCCAGGCTTCAGGATGTCTTTTTACACTATATAAAGGTGGAAATTTACATTGGAAACGTTTGGTTTAGCTGTTATAAAAGTTTGGTTTTTTAGTGCTGAAAATGCATTTTCAGCTCGCACTGTACACATTTGCTACGTGAGGCATTATCTCATAAGGGAAATACTGGACAATCAAATTAATGACTTCCCAGGCTTCAGGATGCCTTTTTACACTCTATAAATGTGGAAATTTACATTGGAAACGTTTGGTTTAGCTGTTAATGAAGTTTCGTTTTTTTAGTGCTGAAAATTCATTGTCTGCTGGCGCTGTACACTTTTTCTAAGTGTTGCAATATCTCATGAAGGAAATACTGGACAATCAAATTAATGACTTTCCAGGCTTCAGGATGCCTTTCTACACTATATAAAGGTGGAAATGTACATTGGAAACGTTTGGTTTAGCTGTTATAAAAGTTTGGTTTTTTTAGTGCTGTAAATGCATTTTCAGCTCGCGCTGTACACATTTGCTATGAGAGGCATTATCTCATAAGGGAAATATTGGACAATCAAATTAATGACTGCCCAGGCTTCAGGATGTCTTTTTACACTATATAAGGGTGGAAATTTACATAGGAAACGTTTAGTTTAGCTGTTAATGAAGTGTCGTTTTTTTAGTGCTGAAAATTCATTGTCTGCTGGCGCTGTACACTTTTTCTAAGTGTTGCAATATCTCATGAAGGAAATACTGGACAATCAAATTAATGACTTTCCAGGCTTCAGGATGCCTTTCTACACTATATAAAGGTGGAAATGTACGTTGGAAACGTTTGGTTTAGCTGTTATAAAAGTTTGGTTTTTTAGTGCTGTTAAATGCATTTTCAGCTCGCGCTGTACACATTTGCTATAAGAGGCATTATCTCAAAAGGGAAATATTGGACAATCAAATTAATGACTGCCCAGGCTTCAGGATGTCTTTTTACACTATATAAAGGTGGAAATTTACATTGGAAACGTTTGGTTTAGCTGTTATAAAAGTTGGGTTTTTTAATGCTGAAAATGCATTTTCAGCTCGCGCTGTACACATTTGCTATGTGAGGCATTATCTCATAAGGGAAATACTGGACAATCAAATTAATGACTTCCCAGGCTTCAGGATGCCTTTTTACACTCTATAAATGTGGAAATTTACATTGGAAACGTTTGGTTTAGCTGTTAATGAAGTTTCGTTTTTTTAGTGCTGAAAATTCATTGTCTGCTGGGGCGCTGTAACACTCTTTCTAAGTGTTGCAATATCTCATGAAGGAAATACTGGACAATCAAATTAATGACTTTCCAGGCTTCAGGATGCCTTTCTACACTATATAAAGGTGGAAATTTACATTTGAAACGTTTGGTTTAGCTGTTATAAAAGTTTGGTTTTTTAGTGCTGTAAATGCATTTTCAGCTCGCGCTGTACACATTTGCTATGAGAGGCATTATCTCATAAGGGAAATATTGGACAATCAAATTAATGACTGCCCAGGCTTCAAGGATGTCTTTTTACACTATATAAAGGTGGAAATTTACATTGGAAACGTTTGGTTTAGCTGTTATAAAAGTTTGGTTTTTTAGTGCTTAAAATGCATTTTCAGCTCGCACTGTACACATTTGCTATGTGAGGCATTATCTCATAAGGGAAATACTGGACAATCAAATTAATGACTTCCCAGGCTTCAGGATGTTTTTTTACACTCTATAAAGGTGGAAATTTACATTGGAAACGTTTGGTTTAGCTGTTATAAAAGTTTGTTTTTTTCGTGCTGTAAATGCATTTTCAGCTCGCGCTGTACACATTTGCAATGAGAGGCATTATCTCATAAGGGAAATATTGGACAATCAAATTAATGACTGCCCAGGCTTCAGGATGTCTTTTTACACTATATAAAGGTGGAAATTTACATTGGAAACGTTTAGTTTAGCTGTTAATGAAGTTTCGTTTTTTTTAGTGCTTGAAAATTCATTGTCTGCTGGCGCTGTACACTTTTTCTAAGTGTTGCAATATCTCATGAAGGAAATACTGGACAATCAAATTAATGACTTTCCAGGCTTCAGGATGCCTTTCTACACTATATAAAGGTGGAAATTTACATTGGAAACGTTTGGTTTAGCTGTTATAAAAGTTTGGTTTTTTAGTGCTGTAAATGCATTTTCAGCTCGCGCTGTACACATTTGCTATGAGAGGCATTATCTCATAAGGGAAATATTGGACAATCAAATTAATGACTGCCCAGGCTTCAGGATGTCTTTTTACACTATATAAAGGTGGAAATTTACATTGGAAACGTTTGGTTTAGCTGTTATAAAAGTTTGGTTTTTTAGTGCTGTAAATGCATTTTCAGCTCGCGCTGTACACATTTGCTATGAGAGGCATTATCTCATAAGGGAAATATTGGACAATCAAATTAATGGCTGCCCAGGCTTCAGGATGTCTTTTTACACTATATAAAGGTGGAAATTTACATTGGAAACTTTTAGTTTAGCTGTTAATGAAGTTTCGTTTTTTTAGTGCTGAAAATTCATTGTCTGCTGGCGCTGTACACTTTTTCTAAGTGTTGCAATATCTCATGAAGGAAATACTGGACAATCAAATTAATGACTTTCCAGGCTTCAGGATGCCTTTCTACACTATATAAAGGTGGAAATGTACATTGGAAACGTTTGGTTTAGCTGTTATAAAAGTTTGGTTTTTTAGTGCTGTAAATGCATTTTCAGCTCGCGCTGTACACATTTGCTATGAGAGGCATTATCTCAGAAGGGAAATATTGGACTATCAAATTAATGACTGCCCAGGCTTCAGGATGTCTTTTTACACTATATAAAGGTGGAAATTTACATTGGAAACGTTTGGTTTAGCTGTTATAAAAGTTTGGTTTTTTTAGTGCTGAAAATGCATTTTCAGCTCGCACTGTACACATTTGCTATGTGAGGCATTATCTCATAAGGGAAATACTGGACAATCAAATTAATGACTGCCCAGGCTTCAGGATGTCTTTTTACACTATATAAAGGTGGAAATTTACATTGGAAACGTTTGGTTTAGCTGTTATAAAAGTTTGTTTTTTTAGTGCTGAAAATGCATTTTCAGCTCGCACTGTACACATTTGCTATGTGAGGCATTATCTCATAAGGGAAATACTGGACAATCAAATTAATGACTTCCCAGGCTTCAGGATGCCTTTTTACACTCTATAAATGTGGAAATTTACATTGGAAACGTTTGGTTTAGCTGTTAATGAAGTTTCGTTTTTTTAGTGCTGAAAATTCATTGTCTGCTGGCGCTGTACACTTTTTCTAAGTGTTGCAATATCTCATGAAGGAAATACTGGACAATCAAATTAATGACTTTCCAGGCTTCAGGATGCCTTTCTACACTATATAAAGGTGGAAATTTACATTGGAAACGTTTGGTTTAGCTGTTATAAAAGTTTGGTTTTTTAGTGCTGTAAATGCATTTTCAGCTCGCGCTGTACACATTTGCTATGAGAGGCATTATCTCATAAGGGAAATATTGGACAATCAAATTAATGACTGCCCAGGCTTCAGGATGTCTTTTTACACTATATAAAGGTGGAAATTTACATTGGAAACGTTTGGTTTAGCTGTTATAAAAGTTTGGTTTTTTAGTGCTGTAAATGCATTTTCAGCTCGCGCTGTACACATTTGCTATGAGAGGCATTATCTCATAAGGGAAATATTGGACAATCAAATTAATGGCTGCCCAGGCTTCAGGATGTCTTTATACTCTATATAAAGGTGGAAATTTACATTGGAAACGTTTAGTTTAGCTGTTAATGAAGTTTCGTTTTTTTAGTGCTGAAAATTCATTGTCTGCTGGCGCTGTACACTTTTTCTAAGTGTTGCAATATCTCATGAAGGAAATACTGGACAATCAAATCAATGACTTTCCAGGCTTCAGGATGCCTTTCTACACTATATAAAGGTGGAAATTTACATTGGAAACGTTTGGTTTAGCTGTTATAAAAGTTTGGTTTTTTAGTGCTGTAAATGCATTTTCAGCTCGCGCTGTACACATTTGCTATGAGAGGCATTATCTCATAAGGGAAATATTGGACAATCAAATTAATGACTGCCCAGGCTTCAGGATGTCTTTTTACACTATATAAAGGTGGAAATTTACATAGGAAACGTTTGGTTTAGCTGTTATAAAAGTTTGGTTTTTTAGTGCTTAAAATGCATTTTCAGCTCGCACTGTACACATTTTCTATGTGAGGCATTATCTCATAAGGGAAATACTGGACAATCAAATTAATGACTTCCCAGGCTTCAGGATGCCTTTTTACACTCTATAAAGGTGGAAATTTACATTGGAAACGTTTGGTTTAGCTGTTATAAAAGTTTGTTTTTTTCGTGCTGTAAATGCATTTTCAGCTCGCGCTGTACACATTTGCAATGAGAGGCATTATCTCATAAGGGAAATATTGGACAATCAAATTAATGACTGCCCAGGCTTCAGGATGTCTTTTTACACTATAGAAAGGTGGAAATTTACATTGGAAACGTTTAGTTTAGCTGTTAATGAAGTTTCGTTTTTTTTAGTGCTGAAAATTCATTGTCTGCTGGCGCTGTACACTTTTTCTAAGTGTTGCAATATCTCATGAAGGAAATACTGGACAATCAAATTAATGACTTTCCAGGCTTCAGGATGCCTTTCTACACTATATAAAGGTGGAAATTTACATTGGAAACGTTTGGTTTAGCTGTTATAAAAGTTTGGTTTTTTAGTGCTGTAAATGCATTTTCAGCTCGCGCTGTACACATTTGCTATAAGAGGCATTATCTCATAAGGGAAATATTGGACAATCAAATTAATGACTGCCCAGGCTTCAGGATGTCTTTTTACACTATATAAAGGTGGAAATTTACATTGGAAACGTTTGGTTTAGCTGTTATAAAAGTTTGGTTTTTTAGTGCTGTAAATGCATTTTCAGCTCGCGCTGTACACATTTGCTATGAGAGGCATTATCTCATAAGGGAAATATTGGACAATCAAATTAATGACTGCCCAGGCTTCAGGATGTCTTTTTACACTATATAAAGGTGGAAATTTACATTGGAAACGTTTAGTTTAGCTGTTAATGAAGTTTCGTTTTTTTTAGTGCTGAAAATTCATTGTCTGCTGGCGCTGTACACTTTTTCTAAGTGTTGCAATATCTCATGAAGGAAATACTGGACAATCAAATTAATGACTTTCCAGGCTTCAGGATGCCTTTCTACACTATATAAAGGTGGAAATTTACATTGGAAACGTTTGGTTTAGCTGTTATAAAAGTTTGGTTTTTTAGTGCTGTAAATGCATTTTCAGCTCGCGCTGTACACATTTGCTATAAGAGGCATTATCTCATAAGGGAAATTTTGGACAATCAAATTAATGACTGCCCAGGCTTCAGGATGTCTTTTTACACTATATAAAGGTGGAAATTTACATTGGAAACGTTTGGTTTAGCTGTTATAAAAGTTTGGTTTTTTAGTGCTGTAAATGCATTTTCAGCTCGCGCTGTACACATTTGCTATGAGAGGCATTATCTCATAAGGGAAATATTGGACAATCAAATTAATGGCTGCCCAGGCTTCAGGATGTCTTTTTACACTATATAAAGGTGGAAATTTACATTGGAAACTTTTAGTTTAGCTGTTCATGAAGTTTCGTTTTTTTAGTGCTGAAAATTCATTGTCTGCTGGCGCTGTACACTTTTTCTAAGTGTTGCAATATCTCATGAAGGAAATACTGGACAATCAAATTAATGACTTTCCAGGCTTCAGGATGCCTTTCTACACTATATAAAGGTGGAAATGTACATTGGAAACGTTTGGTTTAGCTGTTATAAAAGTTTGGTTTTTTAGTGCTGTAAATGCATTTTCAGCTCGCGCTGTACACATTTGCTATGAGAGGCATTATCTCAGAAGGGAAATATTGGACAATCAAATTAATGACTGCCCAGGCTTCAGGATGTCTTTTTACACTATATAAAGGTGGAAATTTACATTGGAAACGTTTGGTTTAGCTGTTATAAAAGTTTGGTTTTTTTAGTGCTGAAAATGCATTTTCAGCTCGCACTGTACACATTTGCTATGTGAGGCATTATCTCATAAGGGAAATACTGGACAATCAAATTAATGACTGCCCAGGCTTCAGGATGTCTTTTTACACTATATAAAGGTGGAAATTTACATTGGAAACGTTTGGTTTAGCTGTTATAAAAGTTTGGTTTTTTAGTGCTGAAAATGCATTTTCAGCTCGCACTGTACACATTTGCTACGTGAGGCATTATCTCATAAGGGAAATACTGGACAATCAAATTAATGACTTCCCAGGCTTCAGGATGCCTTTTTACACTCTATAAATGTGGAAATTTACATTGGAAACGTTTGGTTTAGCTGTTAATGAAGTTTCGTTTTTTTAGTGCTGAAAATTCATTGTCTGCTGGCGCTGTACACTTTTTCTAAGTGTTGCAATATCTCATGAAGGAAATACTGGACAATCAAATTAATGACTTTCCAGGCTTCAGGATGCCTTTCTACACTATATAAAGGTGGAAATGTACATTGGAAACGTTTGGTTTAGCTGTTATAAAAGTTTGGTTTTTTTAGTGCTGTAAATGCATTTTCAGCTCGCGCTGTACACATTTGCTATGAGAGGCATTATCTCATAAGGGAAATATTGGACAATCAAATTAATGACTGCCCAGGCTTCAGGATGTCTTTTTACACTATATAAGGGTGGAAATTTACATAGGAAACGTTTAGTTTAGCTGTTAATGAAGTGTCGTTTTTTTAGTGCTGAAAATTCATTGTCTGCTGGCGCTGTACACTTTTTCTAAGTGTTGCAATATCTCATGAAGGAAATACTGGACAATCAAATTAATGACTTTCCAGGCTTCAGGATGCCTTTCTACACTATATAAAGGTGGAAATGTACATTGGAAACGTTTGGTTTAGCTGTTATAAAAGTTTGGTTTTTTAGTGCTGTAAATGCATTTTCAGCTCGCGCTGTACACATTTGCTATGAGAGGCATTATCTCAAAAGGGAAATATTGGACAATCAAATTAATGACTGCCCAGGCTTCAGGGTCTTTTTACACTATATAAAGGTGGAAATTTACATTGGAAACGTTTGGTTTAGCTGTTATAAAAGTTGGGTTTTTTAATGCTGAAAATGCATTTTCAGCTCGCACTGTACACATTTGCTATGTGAGGCATTATCTCATAAGGGAAATACTGGACAATCAAATTAATGACTTCCCAGGCTTCAGGATGCCTTTTTACACTCTATAAATGTGGAAATTTACATTGGAAACGTTTGGTTTAGCTGTTAATGAAGTTTCGTTTTTTTAGTGCTGAAAATTCAATTTCTGCTGGCGCTGTAACACTCTTTCTAAGTGTTGCAATATCTCATGAAGGAAATACTGGACAATCAAATTAATGACTTTCCAGGCTTCAGGATGCCTTTCTACACTATATAAAGGTGGAAATTTACATTTGAAACGTTTGGTTTAGCTGTTATAAAAGTTTGGTTTTTTAGTGCTGTAAATGCATTTTCAGCTCGCGCTGTACACATTTGCTATGAGAGGCATTATCTCATAAGGGAAATATTGGACAATCAAATTAATGACTGCCCAGGCTTCAGGATGTCTTTTTACACTATATAAAGGTGGAAATTTACATTGGAAACGTTTGGTTTAGCTGTTATAAAAGTTTGGTTTTTTAGTGCTTAAAATGCATTTTCAGCTCGCACTGTACACATTTGCTATGTGAGGCATTATCTCATAAGGGAAATACTGGACAATCAAATTAATGACTTCCCAGGCTTCAGGATGTTTTTTTACACTCTATAAAGGTGGAAATTTACATTGGAAACGTTTGGTTTAGCTGTTATAAAAGTTTGTTTTTTTCGTGCTGTAAATGCATTTTCAGCTCGCGCTGTACACATTTGCAATGAGAGGCATTATCTCATAAGGGAAATATTGGACAATCAAATTAATGACTGCCCAGGCTTCAGGATGTCTTTTTACACTATATAAAGGTGGAAATTTACATTGGAAACGTTTAGTTTAGCTGTTAATGAAGTTTCGTTTTTTTTAGTGCTGAAAATTCATTGTCTGCTGGCGCTGTACACTTTTTCTAAGTGTTGCAATATCTCATGAAGGAAATACTGGACAATCAAATTAATGACTTTCCAGGCTTCAGGATGCCTTTCTACACTATATAAAGGTGGAAATTTACATTGGAAACGTTTGGTTTAGCTGTTATAAAAGTTTGGTTTTTTAGTGCTGCAAATGCATTTTCAGCTCGCGCTGTACACATTTGCTATGAGAGGCATTATCTCATAAGGGAAATATTGGACAATCAAATTAATGACTGCCCAGGCTTCAGGATGTCTTTTTACACTATATAAAGGTGGAAATTTACATTGGAAACGTTTGGTTTAGCTGTTATAAAAGTTTGGTTTTTTAGTGCTGTAAATGCATTTTCAGCTCGCGCTGTACACATTTGCTATGAGAGGCATTATCTCATAAGGGAAATATTGGACAATCAAATTAATGGCTGCCCAGGCTTCAGGATGTCTTTTTACACTATATAAAGGTGGAAATTTACATTGGAAACTTTTAGTTTAGCTGTTAATGAAGTTTCGTTTTTTTAGTGCTGAAAATTCATTGTCTGCTGGCGCTGTACACTTTTTCTAAGTGTTGCAATATCTCATGAAGGAAATACTGGACAATCAAATTAATGACTTTCCAGGCTTCAGGATGCCTTTCTACACTATATAAAGGTGGAAATGTACATTGGAAACGTTTGGTTTAGCTGTTATAAAAGTTTGGTTTTTTAGTGCTGTAAATGCATTTTCAGCTCGCGCTGTACACATTTGCTATGAGAGGCATTATCTCAGAAGGGAAATATTGGACTATCAAATTAATGACTGCCCAGGCTTCAGGATGTCTTTTTACACTATATAAAGGTGGAAATTTACATTGGAAACGTTTGGTTTAGCTGTTATAAAAGTTTGGTTTTTTAGTGCTGTAAATGCATTTTCAGCTCGCGCTGTACACATTTGCTATGAGAGGCATTATCTCATAAGGGAAATATTGGACAATCAAATTAATGGCTGCCCAGGCTTCAAGATGTCTTTATACTCTATATAAAGGTGGAAATTTACATTGGAAACGTTTAGTTTAGCTGTTAATGAAGTTTCGTTTTTTTAGTGCTGAAAATTCATTGTCTGCTGGCGCTGTACACTTTTTCTAAGTGTTGCAATATCTCATGAAGGAAATACTGGACAATCAAATCAATGACTTTCCAGGCTTCAGGATGCCTTTCTACACTATATAAAGGTGGAAATTTACATTGGAAACGTTTGGTTTAGCTGTTATAAAAGTTTGGTTTTTTAGTGCTGTAAATGCATTTTCAGCTCGCGCTGTACACATTTGCTATGAGAGGCATTATCTCATAAGGGAAATATTGGACAATCAAATTAATGACTGCCCAGGCTTCAGGATGTCTTTTTACACTATATAAAGGTGGAAATTTACATAGGAAACGTTTGGTTTAGCTGTTATAAAAGTTTGGTTTTTTAGTGCTTAAAATGCATTTTCAGCTCGCACTGTACACATTTTCTATGTGAGGCATTATCTCATAAGGGAAATACTGGACAATCAAATTAATGACTTCCCAGGCTTCAGGATGCCTTTTTACACTCTATAAAGGTGGAAATTTACATTGGAAACGTTTGGTTTAGCTGTTATAAAAGTTTGGTTTTTTAGTGCTGTAAATGCATTTTCAGCTCGCGCTGTACACATTTGCTATAAGAGGCATTATCTCATAAGGGAAATATTGGACAATCAAATTAATGACTGCCCAGGCTTCAGGATGTCTTTTTACACTATATAAAGGTGGAAATTTACATTGGAAACGTTTGGTTTAGCTGTTATAAAAGTTTGGTTTTTTAGTGCTGTAAATGCATTTTCAGCTCGCGCTGTACACATTTGCTATGAGAGGCATTATCTCATAAGGGAAATATTGGACAATCAAATTAATGACTGCCCAGGCTTCAGGATGTCTTTTTACACTATATAAAGGTGGAAATTTACATTGGAAACGTTTAGTTTAGCTGTTAATGAAGTTTCGTTTTTTTTAGTGCTGAAAATTCATTGTCTGCTGGCGCTGTACACTTTTTCTAAGTGTTGCAATATCTCATGAAGGAAATACTGGACAATCAAATTAATGACTTTCCAGGCTTCAGGATGCCTTTCTACACTATATAAAGGTGGAAATTTACATTGGAAACGTTTGGTTTAGCTGTTATAAAAGTTTGGTTTTTTAGTGCTGTAAATGCATTTTCAGCTCGCGCTGTACACATTTGCTATGAGAGGCATTATCTCATAAGGGAAATATTGGACAATCAAATTAATGACTGCCCAGGCTTCAGGATGTCTTTTTACACTATATAAAGGTGGAAATTTACATTGGAAACGTTTGGTTTAGCTGTTATAAAAGTTTGGTTTTTTAGTGCTGTAAATGCATTTTCAGCTCGCGCTGTACACATTTGCTATGAGAGGCATTATCTCATAAGGGAAATATTGGACAATCAAATTAATGGCTGCCCAGGCTTCAGGATGTCTTTTTACACTATATAAAGGTGGAAATTTACATTGGAAACTTTTAGTTTAGCTGTTAATGAAGTTTCGTTTTTTTAGTGCTGAAAATTCATTGTCTGCTGGCGCTGTACACTTTTTCTAAGTGTTGCAATATCTCATGAAGGAAATACTGGACAATCAAATTAATGACTTTCCAGGCTTCAGGATGCCTTTCTACACTATATAAAGGTGGAAATGTACATTGGAAACGTTTGGTTTAGCTGTTATAAAAGTTTGGTTTTTTAGTGCTGTAAATGCATTTTCAGCTCGCGCTGTACACATTTGCTATGAGAGGCATTATCTCAGAAGGGAAATATTGGACTATCAAATTAATGACTGCCCAGGCTTCAGGATGTCTTTTTACACTATATAAAGGTGGAAATTTACATTGGAAACGTTTGGTTTAGCTGTTATAAAAGTTTGGTTTTTTTAGTGCTGAAAATGCATTTTCAGCTCGCACTGTACACATTTGCTATGTGAGGCATTATCTCATAAGGGAAATACTGGACAATCAAATTAATGACTGCCCAGGCTTCAGGATGTCTTTTTACACTATATAAAGGTGGAAATTTACATTGGAAACGTTTGGTTTAGCTGTTATAAAAGTTTGGTTTTTTAGTGCTGAAAATGCATTTTCAGCTCGCACTGTACACATTTGCTATGTGAGGCATTATCTCATAAGGGAAATACTGGACAATCAAATTAATGACTTCCCAGGCTTCAGGATGCCTTTTTACACTCTATAAATGTGGAAATTTACATTGGAAACGTTTGGTTTAGCTGTTATAAAAGTTTGGTTTTTTAGTGCTGTAAATGCATTTTCAGCTCGCGCTGTACACATTTGCTATGAGAGGCATTATCTCATAAGGGAAATATTGGACAATCAAATTAATGACTGCCCAGGCTTCAGGATGTCTTTTTACACTATATAAGGGTGGAAATTTACATTGGAAACGTTTAGTTTAGCTGTTAATGAAGTGTCGTTTTTTTAGTGCTGAAAATTCATTGTCTGCTGGCGCTGTACACTTTTTCTAAGTGTTGCAATATCTCATGAAGGAAATACTGGACAATCAAATTAATGACTTTCCAGGCTTCAGGATGCCTTTCTACACTATATAAAGGTGGAAATGTACATTGGAAACGTTTGGTTTAGCTGTTATAAAAGTTTGGTTTTTTAGTGCTGTAAATGCATTTTCAGCTCGCGCTGTACACATTTGCTATGAGAGGCATTATCTCATAAGGGAAATATTGGACAATCAAATTAATGACTGCCCAGGCTTCAGGATGTCTTTTTACACTATATAAGGGTGGAAATTTACATTGGAAACGTTTAGTTTAGCTGTTAATGAAGTGTCGTTTTTTTAGTGCTGAAAATTCATTGTCTGCTGGCGCTGTACACTTTTTCTAAGTGTTGCAATATCTCATGAAGGAAATACTGGACAATCAAATTAATGACTTTCCAGGCTTCAGGATGCCTTTCTACACTATATAAAGGTGGAAATGTACATTGGAAACGTTTGGTTTAGCTGTTATAAAAGTTTGGTTTTTTAGTGCTGTAAATGCATTTTCAGCTCGCGCTGTACACATTTGCTATAAGAGGCATTATCTCATAAGGGAAATATTGGACAATCAAATTAATGACGGCCCAGGCTTCAGGATGTCTTTTTACACTATATAAAGGTGGAAATTTACATTGGAAACGTTTGGTTTAGCTGTTATAAAAGTTTGGTTTTTTAGTGCTGTAAATGCATTTTCAGCTCGCGCTGTACACATTTGCTATGAGAGGCATTATCTCATAAGGGAAATATTGGACAATCAAATTAATGGCTGCCCAGGCTTCAGGATGTCTTTTTACACTATATAAAGGTGGAAATTTACATTGGAAACTTTTAGTTTAGCTGTTCATGAAGTTTCGTTTTTTTAGTGCTGAAAATTCATTGTCTGCTGGCGCTGTACACTTTTTCTAAGTGTTGCAATATCTCATGAAGGAAATACTGGACAATCAAATTAATGACTTTCCAGGCTTCAGGATGCCTTTCTACACTATATAAAGGTGGAAATGTACATTGGAAACGTTTGGTTTAGCTGTTATAAAAGTTTGGTTTTTTAGTGCTGTAAATGCATTTTCAGCTCGCGCTGTACACATTTGCTATGAGAGGCATTATCTCAGAAGGGAAATATTGGACAATCAAATTAATGACTGCCCAGGCTTCAGGATGTCTTTTTACACTATATAAAGGTGGAAATTTACATTGGAAACGTTTGGTTTAGCTGTTATAAAAGTTTGGTTTTTTTAGTGCTGAAAATGCATTTTCAGCTCGCACTGTACACATTTGCTATGTGAGGCATTATCTCATAAGGGAAATACTGGACAATCAAATTAATGACTGCCCAGGCTTCAGGATGTCTTTTTACACTATATAAAGGTGGAAATTTACATTGGAAACGTTTGGTTTAGCTGTTATAAAAGTTTGGTTTTTTAGTGCTGAAAATGCATTTTCAGCTCGCACTGTACACATTTGCTACGTGAGGCATTATCTCATAAGGGAAATACTGGACAATCAAATTAATGACTTCCCAGGCTTCAGGATGCCTTTTTACACTCTATAAATGTGGAAATTTACATTGGAAACGTTTGGTTTAGCTGTTAATGAAGTTTCGTTTTTTTAGTGCTGAAAATTCATTGTCTGCTGGCGCTGTACACTTTTTCTAAGTGTTGCAATATCTCATGAAGGAAATACTGGACAATCAAATTAATGACTTTCCAGGCTTCAGGATGCCTTTCTACACTATATAAAGGTGGAAATGTACATTGGAAACGTTTGGTTTAGCTGTTATAAAAGTTTGGTTTTTTTAGTGCTGTAAATGCATTTTCAGCTCGCGCTGTACACATTTGCTATGAGAGGCATTATCTCATAAGGGAAATATTGGACAATCAAATTAATGACTGCCCAGGCTTCAGGATGTCTTTTTACACTATATAAGGGTGGAAATTTACATAGGAAACGTTTAGTTTAGCTGTTAATGAAGTGTCGTTTTTTTAGTGCTGAAAATTCATTGTCTGCTGGCGCTGTACACTTTTTCTAAGTGTTGCAATATCTCATGAAGGAAATACTGGACAATCAAATTAATGACTTTCCAGGCTTCAGGATGCCTTTCTACACTATATAAAGGTGGAAATGTACGTTGGAAACGTTTGGTTTAGCTGTTATAAAAGTTTGGTTTTTTAGTGCTGTTAAATGCATTTTCAGCTCGCGCTGTACACATTTGCTATAAGAGGCATTATCTCAAAAGGGAAATATTGGACAATCAAATTAATGACTGCCCAGGCTTCAGGATGTCTTTTTACACTATATAAAGGTGGAAATTTACATTGGAAACGTTTGGTTTAGCTGTTATAAAAGTTGGGTTTTTTAATGCTGAAAATGCATTTTCAGCTCGCGCTGTACACATTTGCTATGTGAGGCATTATCTCATAAGGGAAATACTGGACAATCAAATTAATGACTTCCCAGGCTTCAGGATGCCTTTTTACACTCTATAAATGTGGAAATTTACATTGGAAACGTTTGGTTTAGCTGTTAATGAAGTTTCGTTTTTTTAGTGCTGAAAATTCATTGTCTGCTGGGGCGCTGTAACACTCTTTCTAAGTGTTGCAATATCTCATGAAGGAAATACTGGACAATCAAATTAATGACTTTCCAGGCTTCAGGATGCCTTTCTACACTATATAAAGGTGGAAATTTACATTTGAAACGTTTGGTTTAGCTGTTATAAAAGTTTGGTTTTTTAGTGCTGTAAATGCATTTTCAGCTCGCGCTGTACACATTTGCTATGAGAGGCATTATCTCATAAGGGAAATATTGGACAATCAAATTAATGACTGCCCAGGCTTCAAGGATGTCTTTTTACACTATATAAAGGTGGAAATTTACATTGGAAACGTTTGGTTTAGCTGTTATAAAAGTTTGGTTTTTTAGTGCTTAAAATGCATTTTCAGCTCGCACTGTACACATTTGCTATGTGAGGCATTATCTCATAAGGGAAATACTGGACAATCAAATTAATGACTTCCCAGGCTTCAGGATGTTTTTTTACACTCTATAAAGGTGGAAATTTACATTGGAAACGTTTGGTTTAGCTGTTATAAAAGTTTGTTTTTTTCGTGCTGTAAATGCATTTTCAGCTCGCGCTGTACACATTTGCAATGAGAGGCATTATCTCATAAGGGAAATATTGGACAATCAAATTAATGACTGCCCAGGCTTCAGGATGTCTTTTTACACTATATAAAGGTGGAAATTTACATTGGAAACGTTTAGTTTAGCTGTTAATGAAGTTTCGTTTTTTTTAGTGCTTGAAAATTCATTGTCTGCTGGCGCTGTACACTTTTTCTAAGTGTTGCAATATCTCATGAAGGAAATACTGGACAATCAAATTAATGACTTTCCAGGCTTCAGGATGCCTTTCTACACTATATAAAGGTGGAAATTTACATTGGAAACGTTTGGTTTAGCTGTTATAAAAGTTTGGTTTTTTAGTGCTGTAAATGCATTTTCAGCTCGCGCTGTACACATTTGCTATGAGAGGCATTATCTCATAAGGGAAATATTGGACAATCAAATTAATGACTGCCCAGGCTTCAGGATGTCTTTTTACACTATATAAAGGTGGAAATTTACATTGGAAACGTTTGGTTTAGCTGTTATAAAAGTTTGGTTTTTTAGTGCTGTAAATGCATTTTCAGCTCGCGCTGTACACATTTGCTATGAGAGGCATTATCTCATAAGGGAAATATTGGACAATCAAATTAATGGCTGCCCAGGCTTCAGGATGTCTTTTTACACTATATAAAGGTGGAAATTTACATTGGAAACTTTTAGTTTAGCTGTTAATGAAGTTTCGTTTTTTTAGTGCTGAAAATTCATTGTCTGCTGGCGCTGTACACTTTTTCTAAGTGTTGCAATATCTCATGAAGGAAATACTGGACAATCAAATTAATGACTTTCCAGGCTTCAGGATGCCTTTCTACACTATATAAAGGTGGAAATGTACATTGGAAACGTTTGGTTTAGCTGTTATAAAAGTTTGGTTTTTTAGTGCTGTAAATGCATTTTCAGCTCGCGCTGTACACATTTGCTATGAGAGGCATTATCTCAGAAGGGAAATATTGGACTATCAAATTAATGACTGCCCAGGCTTCAGGATGTCTTTTTACACTATATAAAGGTGGAAATTTACATTGGAAACGTTTGGTTTAGCTGTTATAAAAGTTTGGTTTTTTTAGTGCTGAAAATGCATTTTCAGCTCGCACTGTACACATTTGCTATGTGAGGCATTATCTCATAAGGGAAATACTGGACAATCAAATTAATGACTGCCCAGGCTTCAGGATGTCTTTTTACACTATATAAAGGTGGAAATTTACATTGGAAACGTTTGGTTTAGCTGTTATAAAAGTTTGTTTTTTTAGTGCTGAAAATGCATTTTCAGCTCGCACTGTACACATTTGCTATGTGAGGCATTATCTCATAAGGGAAATACTGGACAATCAAATTAATGACTTCCCAGGCTTCAGGATGCCTTTTTACACTCTATAAATGTGGAAATTTACATTGGAAACGTTTGGTTTAGCTGTTAATGAAGTTTCGTTTTTTTAGTGCTGAAAATTCATTGTCTGCTGGCGCTGTACACTTTTTCTAAGTGTTGCAATATCTCATGAAGGAAATACTGGACAATCAAATTAATGACTTTCCAGGCTTCAGGATGCCTTTCTACACTATATAAAGGTGGAAATTTACATTGGAAACGTTTGGTTTAGCTGTTATAAAAGTTTGGTTTTTTAGTGCTGTAAATGCATTTTCAGCTCGCGCTGTACACATTTGCTATGAGAGGCATTATCTCATAAGGGAAATATTGGACAATCAAATTAATGACTGCCCAGGCTTCAGGATGTCTTTTTACACTATATAAAGGTGGAAATTTACATTGGAAACGTTTGGTTTAGCTGTTATAAAAGTTTGGTTTTTTAGTGCTGTAAATGCATTTTCAGCTCGCGCTGTACACATTTGCTATGAGAGGCATTATCTCATAAGGGAAATATTGGACAATCAAATTAATGGCTGCCCAGGCTTCAGGATGTCTTTATACTCTATATAAAGGTGGAAATTTACATTGGAAACGTTTAGTTTAGCTGTTAATGAAGTTTCGTTTTTTTAGTGCTGAAAATTCATTGTCTGCTGGCGCTGTACACTTTTTCTAAGTGTTGCAATATCTCATGAAGGAAATACTGGACAATCAAATCAATGACTTTCCAGGCTTCAGGATGCCTTTCTACACTATATAAAGGTGGAAATTTACATTGGAAACGTTTGGTTTAGCTGTTATAAAAGTTTGGTTTTTTAGTGCTGTAAATGCATTTTCAGCTCGCGCTGTACACATTTGCTATGAGAGGCATTATCTCATAAGGGAAATATTGGACAATCAAATTAATGACTGCCCAGGCTTCAGGATGTCTTTTTACACTATATAAAGGTGGAAATTTACATAGGAAACGTTTGGTTTAGCTGTTATAAAAGTTTGGTTTTTTAGTGCTTAAAATGCATTTTCAGCTCGCACTGTACACATTTTCTATGTGAGGCATTATCTCATAAGGGAAATACTGGACAATCAAATTAATGACTTCCCAGGCTTCAGGATGCCTTTTTACACTCTATAAAGGTGGAAATTTACATTGGAAACGTTTGGTTTAGCTGTTATAAAAGTTTGTTTTTTTCGTGCTGTAAATGCATTTTCAGCTCGCGCTGTACACATTTGCAATGAGAGGCATTATCTCATAAGGGAAATATTGGACAATCAAATTAATGACTGCCCAGGCTTCAGGATGTCTTTTTACACTATAGAAAGGTGGAAATTTACATTGGAAACGTTTGGTTTAGCTGTTAATGAAGTTTCGTTTTTTTAGTGCTGAAAATTCATTGTCTGCTGGGGCGCTGTAACACTCTTTCTAAGTGTTGCAATATCTCATGAAGGAAATACTGGACAATCAAATTAATGACTTTCCAGGCTTCAGGATGCCTTTCTACACTATATAAAGGTGGAAATTTACATTTGAAACGTTTGGTTTAGCTGTTATAAAAGTTTGGTTTTTTAGTGCTGTAAATGCATTTTCAGCTCGCGCTGTACACATTTGCTATGAGAGGCATTATCTCATAAGGGAAATATTGGACAATCAAATTAATGACTGCCCAGGCTTCAAGGATGTCTTTTTACACTATATAAAGGTGGAAATTTACATTGGAAACGTTTGGTTTAGCTGTTATAAAAGTTTGGTTTTTTAGTGCTTAAAATGCATTTTCAGCTCGCACTGTACACATTTGCTATGTGAGGCATTATCTCATAAGGGAAATACTGGACAATCAAATTAATGACTTCCCAGGCTTCAGGATGTTTTTTTACACTCTATAAAGGTGGAAATTTACATTGGAAACGTTTGGTTTAGCTGTTATAAAAGTTTGTTTTTTTCGTGCTGTAAATGCATTTTCAGCTCGCGCTGTACACATTTGCAATGAGAGGCATTATCTCATAAGGGAAATATTGGACAATCAAATTAATGACTGCCCAGGCTTCAGGATGTCTTTTTACACTATATAAAGGTGGAAATTTACATTGGAAACGTTTAGTTTAGCTGTTAATGAAGTTTCGTTTTTTTTAGTGCTTGAAAATTCATTGTCTGCTGGCGCTGTACACTTTTTCTAAGTGTTGCAATATCTCATGAAGGAAATACTGGACAATCAAATTAATGACTTTCCAGGCTTCAGGATGCCTTTCTACACTATATAAAGGTGGAAATTTACATTGGAAACGTTTGGTTTAGCTGTTATAAAAGTTTGGTTTTTTAGTGCTGTAAATGCATTTTCAGCTCGCGCTGTACACATTTGCTATGAGAGGCATTATCTCATAAGGGAAATATTGGACAATCAAATTAATGACTGCCCAGGCTTCAGGATGTCTTTTTACACTATATAAAGGTGGAAATTTACATTGGAAACGTTTGGTTTAGCTGTTATAAAAGTTTGGTTTTTTAGTGCTGTAAATGCATTTTCAGCTCGCGCTGTACACATTTGCTATGAGAGGCATTATCTCATAAGGGAAATATTGGACAATCAAATTAATGGCTGCCCAGGCTTCAGGATGTCTTTTTACACTATATAAAGGTGGAAATTTACATTGGAAACTTTTAGTTTAGCTGTTAATGAAGTTTCGTTTTTTTAGTGCTGAAAATTCATTGTCTGCTGGCGCTGTACACTTTTTCTAAGTGTTGCAATATCTCATGAAGGAAATACTGGACAATCAAATTAATGACTTTCCAGGCTTCAGGATGCCTTTCTACACTATATAAAGGTGGAAATGTACATTGGAAACGTTTGGTTTAGCTGTTATAAAAGTTTGGTTTTTTAGTGCTGTAAATGCATTTTCAGCTCGCGCTGTACACATTTGCTATGAGAGGCATTATCTCAGAAGGGAAATATTGGACTATCAAATTAATGACTGCCCAGGCTTCAGGATGTCTTTTTACACTATATAAAGGTGGAAATTTACATTGGAAACGTTTGGTTTAGCTGTTATAAAAGTTTGGTTTTTTTAGTGCTGAAAATGCATTTTCAGCTCGCACTGTACACATTTGCTATGTGAGGCATTATCTCATAAGGGAAATACTGGACAATCAAATTAATGACTGCCCAGGCTTCAGGATGTCTTTTTACACTATATAAAGGTGGAAATTTACATTGGAAACGTTTGGTTTAGCTGTTATAAAAGTTTGTTTTTTTAGTGCTGAAAATGCATTTTCAGCTCGCACTGTACACATTTGCTATGTGAGGCATTATCTCATAAGGGAAATACTGGACAATCAAATTAATGACTTCCCAGGCTTCAGGATGCCTTTTTACACTCTATAAATGTGGAAATTTACATTGGAAACGTTTGGTTTAGCTGTTAATGAAGTTTCGTTTTTTTAGTGCTGAAAATTCATTGTCTGCTGGCGCTGTACACTTTTTCTAAGTGTTGCAATATCTCATGAAGGAAATACTGGACAATCAAATTAATGACTTTCCAGGCTTCAGGATGCCTTTCTACACTATATAAAGGTGGAAATTTACATTGGAAACGTTTGGTTTAGCTGTTATAAAAGTTTGGTTTTTTAGTGCTGTAAATGCATTTTCAGCTCGCGCTGTACACATTTGCTATGAGAGGCATTATCTCATAAGGGAAATATTGGACAATCAAATTAATGACTGCCCAGGCTTCAGGATGTCTTTTTACACTATATAAAGGTGGAAATTTACATTGGAAACGTTTGGTTTAGCTGTTATAAAAGTTTGGTTTTTTAGTGCTGTAAATGCATTTTCAGCTCGCGCTGTACACATTTGCTATGAGAGGCATTATCTCATAAGGGAAATATTGGACAATCAAATTAATGGCTGCCCAGGCTTCAGGATGTCTTTATACTCTATATAAAGGTGGAAATTTACATTGGAAACGTTTAGTTTAGCTGTTAATGAAGTTTCGTTTTTTTAGTGCTGAAAATTCATTGTCTGCTGGCGCTGTACACTTTTTCTAAGTGTTGCAATATCTCATGAAGGAAATACTGGACAATCAAATCAATGACTTTCCAGGCTTCAGGATGCCTTTCTACACTATATAAAGGTGGAAATTTACATTGGAAACGTTTGGTTTAGCTGTTATAAAAGTTTGGTTTTTTAGTGCTGTAAATGCATTTTCAGCTCGCGCTGTACACATTTGCTATGAGAGGCATTATCTCATAAGGGAAATATTGGACAATCAAATTAATGACTGCCCAGGCTTCAGGATGTCTTTTTACACTATATAAAGGTGGAAATTTACATAGGAAACGTTTGGTTTAGCTGTTATAAAAGTTTGGTTTTTTAGTGCTTAAAATGCATTTTCAGCTCGCACTGTACACATTTTCTATGTGAGGCATTATCTCATAAGGGAAATACTGGACAATCAAATTAATGACTTCCCAGGCTTCAGGATGCCTTTTTACACTCTATAAAGGTGGAAATTTACATTGGAAACGTTTGGTTTAGCTGTTATAAAAGTTTGTTTTTTTCGTGCTGTAAATGCATTTTCAGCTCGCGCTGTACACATTTGCAATGAGAGGCATTATCTCATAAGGGAAATATTGGACAATCAAATTAATGACTGCCCAGGCTTCAGGATGTCTTTTTACACTATAGAAAGGTGGAAATTTACATTGGAAACGTTTAGTTTAGCTGTTAATGAAGTTTCGTTTTTTTTAGTGCTGAAAATTCATTGTCTGCTGGCGCTGTACACTTTTTCTAAGTGTTGCAATATCTCATGAAGGAAATACTGGACAATCAAATTAATGACTTTCCAGGCTTCAGGATGCCTTTCTACACTATATAAAGGTGGAAATTTACATTGGAAACGTTTGGTTTAGCTGTTATAAAAGTTTGGTTTTTTAGTGCTGTAAATGCATTTTCAGCTCGCGCTGTACACATTTGCTATAAGAGGCATTATCTCATAAGGGAAATATTGGACAATCAAATTAATGACTGCCCAGGCTTCAGGATGTCTTTTTACACTATATAAAGGTGGAAATTTACATTGGAAACGTTTGGTTTAGCTGTTATAAAAGTTTGGTTTTTTAGTGCTGTAAATGCATTTTCAGCTCGCGCTGTACACATTTGCTATGAGAGGCATTATCTCATAAGGGAAATATTGGACAATCAAATTAATGACTGCCCAGGCTTCAGGATGTCTTTTTACACTATATAAAGGTGGAAATTTACATTGGAAACGTTTAGTTTAGCTGTTAATGAAGTTTCGTTTTTTTTAGTGCTGAAAATTCATTGTCTGCTGGCGCTGTACACTTTTTCTAAGTGTTGCAATATCTCATGAAGGAAATACTGGACAATCAAATTAATGACTTTCCAGGCTTCAGGATGCCTTTCTACACTATATAAAGGTGGAAATTTACATTGGAAACGTTTGGTTTAGCTGTTATAAAAGTTTGGTTTTTTAGTGCTGTAAATGCATTTTCAGCTCGCGCTGTACACATTTGCTATAAGAGGCATTATCTCATAAGGGAAATTTTGGACAATCAAATTAATGACTGCCCAGGCTTCAGGATGTCTTTTTACACTATATAAAGGTGGAAATTTACATTGGAAACGTTTGGTTTAGCTGTTATAAAAGTTTGGTTTTTTAGTGCTGTAAATGCATTTTCAGCTCGCGCTGTACACATTTGCTATGAGAGGCATTATCTCATAAGGGAAATATTGGACAATCAAATTAATGGCTGCCCAGGCTTCAGGATGTCTTTTTACACTATATAAAGGTGGAAATTTACATTGGAAACTTTTAGTTTAGCTGTTCATGAAGTTTCGTTTTTTTAGTGCTGAAAATTCATTGTCTGCTGGCGCTGTACACTTTTTCTAAGTGTTGCAATATCTCATGAAGGAAATACTGGACAATCAAATTAATGACTTTCCAGGCTTCAGGATGCCTTTCTACACTATATAAAGGTGGAAATGTACATTGGAAACGTTTGGTTTAGCTGTTATAAAAGTTTGGTTTTTTAGTGCTGTAAATGCATTTTCAGCTCGCGCTGTACACATTTGCTATGAGAGGCATTATCTCAGAAGGGAAATATTGGACAATCAAATTAATGACTGCCCAGGCTTCAGGATGTCTTTTTACACTATATAAAGGTGGAAATTTACATTGGAAACGTTTGGTTTAGCTGTTATAAAAGTTTGGTTTTTTTAGTGCTGAAAATGCATTTTCAGCTCGCACTGTACACATTTGCTATGTGAGGCATTATCTCATAAGGGAAATACTGGACAATCAAATTAATGACTGCCCAGGCTTCAGGATGTCTTTTTACACTATATAAAGGTGGAAATTTACATTGGAAACGTTTGGTTTAGCTGTTATAAAAGTTTGGTTTTTTAGTGCTGAAAATGCATTTTCAGCTCGCACTGTACACATTTGCTACGTGAGGCATTATCTCATAAGGGAAATACTGGACAATCAAATTAATGACTTCCCAGGCTTCAGGATGCCTTTTTACACTCTATAAATGTGGAAATTTACATTGGAAACGTTTGGTTTAGCTGTTAATGAAGTTTCGTTTTTTTAGTGCTGAAAATTCATTGTCTGCTGGCGCTGTACACTTTTTCTAAGTGTTGCAATATCTCATGAAGGAAATACTGGACAATCAAATTAATGACTTTCCAGGCTTCAGGATGCCTTTCTACACTATATAAAGGTGGAAATGTACATTGGAAACGTTTGGTTTAGCTGTTATAAAAGTTTGGTTTTTTTAGTGCTGTAAATGCATTTTCAGCTCGCGCTGTACACATTTGCTATGAGAGGCATTATCTCATAAGGGAAATATTGGACAATCAAATTAATGACTGCCCAGGCTTCAGGATGTCTTTTTACACTATATAAGGGTGGAAATTTACATAGGAAACGTTTAGTTTAGCTGTTAATGAAGTGTCGTTTTTTTAGTGCTGAAAATTCATTGTCTGCTGGCGCTGTACACTTTTTCTAAGTGTTGCAATATCTCATGAAGGAAATACTGGACAATCAAATTAATGACTTTCCAGGCTTCAGGATGCCTTTCTACACTATATAAAGGTGGAAATGTACATTGGAAACGTTTGGTTTAGCTGTTATAAAAGTTTGGTTTTTTAGTGCTGTAAATGCATTTTCAGCTCGCGCTGTACACATTTGCTATGAGAGGCATTATCTCAAAAGGGAAATATTGGACAATCAAATTAATGACTGCCCAGGCTTCAGGGTCTTTTTACACTATATAAAGGTGGAAATTTACATTGGAAACGTTTGGTTTAGCTGTTATAAAAGTTGGGTTTTTTAATGCTGAAAATGCATTTTCAGCTCGCACTGTACACATTTGCTATGTGAGGCATTATCTCATAAGGGAAATACTGGACAATCAAATTAATGACTTCCCAGGCTTCAGGATGCCTTTTTACACTCTATAAATGTGGAAATTTACATTGGAAACGTTTGGTTTAGCTGTTAATGAAGTTTCGTTTTTTTAGTGCTGAAAATTCAATTTCTGCTGGCGCTGTAACACTCTTTCTAAGTGTTGCAATATCTCATGAAGGAAATACTGGACAATCAAATTAATGACTTTCCAGGCTTCAGGATGCCTTTCTACACTATATAAAGGTGGAAATTTACATTTGAAACGTTTGGTTTAGCTGTTATAAAAGTTTGGTTTTTTAGTGCTGTAAATGCATTTTCAGCTCGCGCTGTACACATTTGCTATGAGAGGCATTATCTCATAAGGGAAATATTGGACAATCAAATTAATGACTGCCCAGGCTTCAGGATGTCTTTTTACACTATATAAAGGTGGAAATTTACATTGGAAACGTTTGGTTTAGCTGTTATAAAAGTTTGGTTTTTTAGTGCTTAAAATGCATTTTCAGCTCGCACTGTACACATTTGCTATGTGAGGCATTATCTCATAAGGGAAATACTGGACAATCAAATTAATGACTTCCCAGGCTTCAGGATGTTTTTTTACACTCTATAAAGGTGGAAATTTACATTGGAAACGTTTGGTTTAGCTGTTATAAAAGTTTGTTTTTTTCGTGCTGTAAATGCATTTTCAGCTCGCGCTGTACACATTTGCAATGAGAGGCATTATCTCATAAGGGAAATATTGGACAATCAAATTAATGACTGCCCAGGCTTCAGGATGTCTTTTTACACTATATAAAGGTGGAAATTTACATTGGAAACGTTTAGTTTAGCTGTTAATGAAGTTTCGTTTTTTTTAGTGCTGAAAATTCATTGTCTGCTGGCGCTGTACACTTTTTCTAAGTGTTGCAATATCTCATGAAGGAAATACTGGACAATCAAATTAATGACTTTCCAGGCTTCAGGATGCCTTTCTACACTATATAAAGGTGGAAATTTACATTGGAAACGTTTGGTTTAGCTGTTATAAAAGTTTGGTTTTTTAGTGCTGCAAATGCATTTTCAGCTCGCGCTGTACACATTTGCTATGAGAGGCATTATCTCATAAGGGAAATATTGGACAATCAAATTAATGACTGCCCAGGCTTCAGGATGTCTTTTTACACTATATAAAGGTGGAAATTTACATTGGAAACGTTTGGTTTAGCTGTTATAAAAGTTTGGTTTTTTAGTGCTGTAAATGCATTTTCAGCTCGCGCTGTACACATTTGCTATGAGAGGCATTATCTCATAAGGGAAATATTGGACAATCAAATTAATGGCTGCCCAGGCTTCAGGATGTCTTTTTACACTATATAAAGGTGGAAATTTACATTGGAAACTTTTAGTTTAGCTGTTAATGAAGTTTCGTTTTTTTAGTGCTGAAAATTCATTGTCTGCTGGCGCTGTACACTTTTTCTAAGTGTTGCAATATCTCATGAAGGAAATACTGGACAATCAAATTAATGACTTTCCAGGCTTCAGGATGCCTTTCTACACTATATAAAGGTGGAAATGTACATTGGAAACGTTTGGTTTAGCTGTTATAAAAGTTTGGTTTTTTAGTGCTGTAAATGCATTTTCAGCTCGCGCTGTACACATTTGCTATGAGAGGCATTATCTCAGAAGGGAAATATTGGACTATCAAATTAATGACTGCCCAGGCTTCAGGATGTCTTTTTACACTATATAAAGGTGGAAATTTACATTGGAAACGTTTGGTTTAGCTGTTATAAAAGTTTGGTTTTTTAGTGCTGTAAATGCATTTTCAGCTCGCGCTGTACACATTTGCTATGAGAGGCATTATCTCATAAGGGAAATATTGGACAATCAAATTAATGGCTGCCCAGGCTTCAAGATGTCTTTATACTCTATATAAAGGTGGAAATTTACATTGGAAACGTTTAGTTTAGCTGTTAATGAAGTTTCGTTTTTTTAGTGCTGAAAATTCATTGTCTGCTGGCGCTGTACACTTTTTCTAAGTGTTGCAATATCTCATGAAGGAAATACTGGACAATCAAATCAATGACTTTCCAGGCTTCAGGATGCCTTTCTACACTATATAAAGGTGGAAATTTACATTGGAAACGTTTGGTTTAGCTGTTATAAAAGTTTGGTTTTTTAGTGCTGTAAATGCATTTTCAGCTCGCGCTGTACACATTTGCTATGAGAGGCATTATCTCATAAGGGAAATATTGGACAATCAAATTAATGACTGCCCAGGCTTCAGGATGTCTTTTTACACTATATAAAGGTGGAAATTTACATAGGAAACGTTTGGTTTAGCTGTTATAAAAGTTTGGTTTTTTAGTGCTTAAAATGCATTTTCAGCTCGCACTGTACACATTTTCTATGTGAGGCATTATCTCATAAGGGAAATACTGGACAATCAAATTAATGACTTCCCAGGCTTCAGGATGCCTTTTTACACTCTATAAAGGTGGAAATTTACATTGGAAACGTTTGGTTTAGCTGTTATAAAAGTTTGGTTTTTTAGTGCTGTAAATGCATTTTCAGCTCGCGCTGTACACATTTGCTATAAGAGGCATTATCTCATAAGGGAAATATTGGACAATCAAATTAATGACTGCCCAGGCTTCAGGATGTCTTTTTACACTATATAAAGGTGGAAATTTACATTGGAAACGTTTGGTTTAGCTGTTATAAAAGTTTGGTTTTTTAGTGCTGTAAATGCATTTTCAGCTCGCGCTGTACACATTTGCTATGAGAGGCATTATCTCATAAGGGAAATATTGGACAATCAAATTAATGACTGCCCAGGCTTCAGGATGTCTTTTTACACTATATAAAGGTGGAAATTTACATTGGAAACGTTTAGTTTAGCTGTTAATGAAGTTTCGTTTTTTTTAGTGCTGAAAATTCATTGTCTGCTGGCGCTGTACACTTTTTCTAAGTGTTGCAATATCTCATGAAGGAAATACTGGACAATCAAATTAATGACTTTCCAGGCTTCAGGATGCCTTTCTACACTATATAAAGGTGGAAATTTACATTGGAAACGTTTGGTTTAGCTGTTATAAAAGTTTGGTTTTTTAGTGCTGTAAATGCATTTTCAGCTCGCGCTGTACACATTTGCTATAAGAGGCATTATCTCATAAGGGAAATATTGGACAATCAAATTAATGACTGCCCAGGCTTCAGGATGTCTTTTTACACTATATAAAGGTGGAAATTTACATTGGAAACGTTTGGTTTAGCTGTTATAAAAGTTTGGTTTTTTAGTGCTGTAAATGCATTTTCAGCTCGCGCTGTACACATTTGCTATGAGAGGCATTATCTCATAAGGGAAATATTGGACAATCAAATTAATGGCTGCCCAGGCTTCAGGATGTCTTTTTACACTATATAAAGGTGGAAATTTACATTGGAAACTTTTAGTTTAGCTGTTCATGAAGTTTCGTTTTTTTAGTGCTGAAAATTCATTGTCTGCTGGCGCTGTACACTTTTTCTAAGTGTTGCAATATCTCATGAAGGAAATACTGGACAATCAAATTAATGACTTTCCAGGCTTCAGGATGCCTTTCTACACTATATAAAGGTGGAAATGTACATTGGAAACGTTTGGTTTAGCTGTTATAAAAGTTTGGTTTTTTAGTGCTGTAAATGCATTTTCAGCTCGCGCTGTACACATTTGCTATGAGAGGCATTATCTCAAAAGGGAAATATTGGACAATCAAATTAATGACTGCCCAGGCTTCAGGATGTCTTTTTACACTATATAAAGGTGGAAATTTACATTGGAAACGTTTGGTTTAGCTGTTATAAAAGTTGGGTTTTTTAATGCTGAAAATGCATTTTCAGCTCGCACTGTACACATTTGCTATGTGAGGCATTATCTCATAAGGGAAATACTGGACAATCAAATTAATGACTTCCCAGGCTTCAGGATGCCTTTTTACACTCTATAAATGTGGAAATTTACATTGGAAACGTTTGGTTTAGCTGTTAATGAAGTTTCGTTTTTTTAGTGCTGAAAATTCATTGTCTGCTGGCGCTGTAACACTCTTTCTAAGTGTTGCAATATCTCATGAAGGAAATACTGGACAATCAAATTAATGACTTTCCAGGCTTCAGGATGCCTTTCTACACTATATAAAGGTGGAAATTTACATTTGAAACGTTTGGTTTAGCTGTTATAAAAGTTTGGTTTTTTAGTGCTGTAAATGCATTTTCAGCTCGCGCTGTACACATTTGCTATGAGAGGCATTATCTCAGAAGGGTAATATTGGACTATCAAATTAATGACTGCCCAGGCTTCAGGATGTCTTTTTACACTATATAAAGGTGGAAATTTACATTGGAAACGTTTGGTTTAGCTGTTATAAAAGTTTGGTTTTTTTAGTGCTGAAAATGCATTTTCAGCTCGCACTGTACACATTTGCTATGTGAGGCATTATCTCATAAGGGAAATACTGGACAATCAAATTAATGACTGCCCAGGCTTCACAGGATGTCTTTTTACACTATATAAAGGTGGAAATTTACATTGGAAACGTTTGGTTTAGCTGTTATAAAAGTTTGGTTTTTTAGTGCTGAAAATGCATTTTCAGCTCGCACTGTACACATTTGCTATGTGAGGCATTATCTCATAAGGGAAATACTGGACAATCAAATTAATGACTTCCCAGGCTTCAGGATGCCTTTTTACACTCTATAAATGTGGAAATTTACATTGGAAACGTTTGGTTTAGCTGTTAATGAAGTTTCGTTTTTTTAGTGCTGAAAATTCATTGTCTGCTGGCGCTGTACACTTTTTCTAAGTGTTGCAATATCTCATGAAGGAAATACTGGACAATCAAATTAATGACTTTCCAGGCTTCAGGATGCCTTTCTACACTATATAAAGGTGGAAATGTACATTGGAAACGTTTGGTTTAGCTGTTATAAAAGTTTGGTTTTTTAGTGCTGTAAATGCATTTTCAGCTCGCGCTGTACACATTTGCTATGAGAGGCATTATCTCATAAGGGAAATATTGGACAATCAAATTAATGACTGCCCAGGCTTCAGGATGTCTTTTTACACTATATAAGGGTGGAAATTTACATTGGAAACGTTTAGTTTAGCTGTTAATGAAGTGTCGTTTTTTTAGTGCTGAAAATTCATTGTCTGCTGGCGCTGTACACTTTTTCTAAGTGTTGCAATATCTCATGAAGGAAATACTGGACAATCAAATTAATGACTTTCCAGGCTTCAGGATGCCTTTCTACACTATATAAAGGTGGAAATGTACATTGGAAACGTTTGGTTTAGCTGTTATAAAAGTTTGGTTTTTTAGTGCTGTAAATGCATTTTCAGCTCGCGCTGTACACATTTGCTATAAGAGGCATTATCTCATAAGGGAAATATTGGACAATCAAATTAATGACTGCCCAGGCTTCAGGATGTCTTTTTACACTATATAAAGGTGGAAATTTACATTGGAAACGTTTGGTTTAGCTGTTATAAAAGTTTGGTTTTTTAGTGCTGTAAATGCATTTTCAGCTCGCGCTGTACACATTTGCTATGAGAGGCATTATCTCATAAGGGAAATATTGGACAATCAAATTAATGGCTGCCCAGGCTTCAGGATGTCTTTTTACACTATATAAAGGTGGAAATTTACATTGGAAACTTTTAGTTTAGCTGTTCATGAAGTTTCGTTTTTTTAGTGCTGAAAATTCATTGTCTGCTGGCGCTGTACACTTTTTCTAAGTGTTGCAATATCTCATGAAGGAAATACTGGACAATCAAATTAATGACTTTCCAGGCTTCAGGATGCCTTTCTACACTATATAAAGGTGGAAATGTACATTGGAAACGTTTGGTTTAGCTGTTATAAAAGTTTGGTTTTTTAGTGCTGTAAATGCATTTTCAGCTCGCGCTGTACACATTTGCTATGAGAGGCATTATCTCAGAAGGGAAATATTGGACAATCAAATTAATGACTGCCCAGGCTTCAGGATGTCTTTTTACACTATATAAAGGTGGAAATTTACATTGGAAACGTTTGGTTTAGCTGTTATAAAAGTTTGGTTTTTTTAGTGCTGAAAATGCATTTTCAGCTCGCACTGTACACATTTGCTATGTGAGGCATTATCTCATAAGGGAAATACTGGACAATCAAATTAATGACTGCCCAGGCTTCAGGATGTCTTTTTACACTATATAAAGGTGGAAATTTACATTGGAAACGTTTGGTTTAGCTGTTATAAAAGTTTGGTTTTTTAGTGCTGAAAATGCATTTTCAGCTCGCACTGTACACATTTGCTACGTGAGGCATTATCTCATAAGGGAAATACTGGACAATCAAATTAATGACTTCCCAGGCTTCAGGATGCCTTTTTACACTCTATAAATGTGGAAATTTACATTGGAAACGTTTGGTTTAGCTGTTATAAAAGTTTGGTTTTTTTAGTGCTGAAAATTCATTGTCTGCTGGCGCTGTACACTTTTTCTAAGTGTTGCAATATCTCATGAAGGAAATACTGGACAATCAAATTAATGACTTTCCAGGCTTCAGGATGCCTTTCTACACTATATAAAGGTGGAAATGTACATTGGAAACGTTTGGTTTAGCTGTTATAAAAGTTTGGTTTTTTTAGTGCTGTAAATGCATTTTCAGCTCGCGCTGTACACATTTGCTATGAGAGGCATTATCTCATAAGGGAAATATTGGACAATCAAATTAATGACTGCCCAGGCTTCAGGATGTCTTTTTACACTATATAAGGGTGGAAATTTACATAGGAAACGTTTAGTTTAGCTGTTAATGAAGTGTCGTTTTTTTAGTGCTGAAAATTCATTGTCTGCTGGCGCTGTACACTTTTTCTAAGTGTTGCAATATCTCATGAAGGAAATACTGGACAATCAAATTAATGACTTTCCAGGCTTCAGGATGCCTTTCTACACTATATAAAGGTGGAAATGTACATTGGAAACGTTTGGTTTAGCTGTTATAAAAGTTTGGTTTTTTAGTGCTGTAAATGCATTTTCAGCTCGCGCTGTACACATTTGCTATGAGAGGCATTATCTCAAAAGGGAAATATTGGACAATCAAATTAATGACTGCCCAGGCTTCAGGATGTCTTTTTACACTATATAAAGGTGGAAATTTACATTGGAAACGTTTGGTTTAGCTGTTATAAAAGTTGGGTTTTTTAATGCTTAAAATGCATTTTCAGCTCGCACTGTACACATTTGCTATGTGAGGCATTATCTCATAAGGGAAATACTGGACAATCAAATTAATGACTTCCCAGGCTTCAGGATGCCTTTTTACACTCTATAAATGTGGAAATTTACATTGGAAACGTTTGGTTTAGCTGTTAATGAAGTTTCGTTTTTTTAGTGCTGAAAATTCATTGTCTGCTGGCGCTGTAACACTCTTTCTAAGTGTTGCAATATCTCATGAAGGAAATACTGGACAATCAAATTAATGACTTTCCAGGCTTCAGGATGCCTTTCTACACTATATAAAGGTGGAAATTTACATTTGAAACGTTTGGTTTAGCTGTTATAAAAGTTTGGTTTTTTAGTGCTGTAAATGCATTTTCAGCTCGCGCTCTACACATTTGCTATGAGAGGCATTATCTCATAAGGGAAATATTGGACAATCAAATTAATGACTGCCCAGGCTTCAAGGATGTCTTTTTACACTATATAAAGGTGGAAATTTACATTGGAAACGTTTGGTTTAGCTGTTATAAAAGTTTGGTTTTTTAGTGCTTAAAATGCATTTTCAGCTCGCACTGTACACATTTGCTATGTGAGGCATTATCTCATAAGGGAAATACTGGACAATCAAATTAATGACTTCCCAGGCTTCAGGATGTTTTTTTACACTCTATAAAGGTGGAAATTTACATTGGAAACGTTTGGTTTAGCTGTTATAAAAGTTTGTTTTTTTCGTGCTGTAAATGCATTTTCAGCTCGCGCTGTACACATTTGCAATGAGAGGCATTATCTCATAAGGGAAATATTGGACAATCAAATTAATGACTGCCCAGGCTTCAGGATGTCTTTTTACACTATATAAAGGTGGAAATTTACATTGGAAACGTTTAGTTTAGCTGTTAATGAAGTTTCGTTTTTTTTAGTGCTTGAAAATTCATTGTCTGCTGGCGCTGTACACTTTTTCTAAGTGTTGCAATATCTCATGAAGGAAATACTGGACAATCAAATTAATGACTTTCCAGGCTTCAGGATGCCTTTCTACACTATATAAAGGTGGAAATTTACATTGGAAACGTTTGGTTTAGCTGTTATAAAAGTTTGGTTTTTTAGTGCTGTAAATGCATTTTCAGCTCGCGCTGTACACATTTGCTATGAGAGGCATTATCTCATAAGGGAAATATTGGACAATCAAATTAATGACTGCCCAGGCTTCAGGATGTCTTTTTACACTATATAAAGGTGGAAATTTACATTGGAAACGTTTGGTTTAGCTGTTATAAAAGTTTGGTTTTTTAGTGCTGAAAATGCATTTTCAGCTCGCACTGTACACATTTGCTACGTGAGGCATTATCTCATAAGGGAAATACTGGACAATCAAATTAATGACTTCCCAGGCTTCAGGATGCCTTTTTACACTCTATAAATGTGGAAATTTACATTGGAAACGTTTGGTTTAGCTGTTAATGAAGTTTCGTTTTTTTAGTGCTGAAAATTCATTGTCTGCTGGCGCTGTACACTTTTTCTAAGTGTTGCAATATCTCATGAAGGAAATACTGGACAATCAAATTAATGACTTTCCAGGCTTCAGGATGCCTTTCTACACTATATAAAGGTGGAAATGTACATTGGAAACGTTTGGTTTAGCTGTTATAAAAGTTTGGTTTTTTTAGTGCTGTAAATGCATTTTCAGCTCGCGCTGTACACATTTGCTATGAGAGGCATTATCTCATAAGGGAAATATTGGACAATCAAATTAATGACTGCCCAGGCTTCAGGATGTCTTTTTACACTATATAAGGGTGGAAATTTACATAGGAAACGTTTAGTTTAGCTGTTAATGAAGTGTCGTTTTTTTAGTGCTGAAAATTCATTGTCTGCTGGCGCTGTACACTTTTTCTAAGTGTTGCAATATCTCATGAAGGAAATACTGGACAATCAAATTAATGACTTTCCAGGCTTCAGGATGCCTTTCTACACTATATAAAGGTGGAAATGTACATTGGAAACGTTTGGTTTAGCTGTTATAAAAGTTTGGTTTTTTAGTGCTGTAAATGCATTTTCAGCTCGCGCTGTACACATTTGCTATGAGAGGCATTATCTCAAAAGGGAAATATTGGACAATCAAATTAATGACTGCCCAGGCTTCAGGATGTCTTTTTACACTATATAAAGGTGGAAATTTACATTGGAAACGTTTGGTTTAGCTGTTATAAAAGTTGGGTTTTTTAATGCTGAAAATGCATTTTCAGCTCGCACTGTACACATTTGCTATGTGAGGCATTATCTCATAAGGGAAATACTGGACAATCAAATTAATGACTTCCCAGGCTTCAGGATGCCTTTTTACACTCTATAAATGTGGAAATTTACATTGGAAATGTTTGGTTTAGCTGTTAATGAAGTTTCGTTTTTTTAGTGCTGAAAATTCATTGTCTGCTGGCGCTGTAACACTCTTTCTAAGTGTTGCAATATCTCATGAAGGAAATACTGGACAATCAAATTAATGACTTTCCAGGCTTCAGGATGCCTTTCTACACTATATAAAGGTGGAAATTTACATTTGAAACGTTTGGTTTAGCTGTTATAAAAGTTTGGTTTTTTAGTGCTGTAAATGCATTTTCAGCTCGCGCTGTACACATTTGCTATGAGAGGCATTATCTCATAAGGGAAATATTGGACAATCAAATTAATGACTGCCCAGGCTTCAGGATGTCTTTTTACACTATATAAAGGTGGAAATTTACATTGGAAACGTTTGGTTTAGCTGTTATAAAAGTTTGGTTTTTTAGTGCTTAAAATGCATTTTCAGCTCGCACTGTACACATTTGCTATGTGAGGCATTATCTCATAAGGGAAATACTGGACAATCAAATTAATGACTTCCCAGGCTTCAGGATGTTTTTTTACACTCTATAAAGGTGGAAATTTACATTGGAAACGTTTGGTTTAGCTGTTATAAAAGTTTGTTTTTTTCGTGCTGTAAATGCATTTTCAGCTCGCACTGTACACATTTGCTATGTGAGGCATTATCTCATAAGGGAAATACTGGACAATCAAATTAATGACTTCCCAGGCTTCAGGATGCCTTTTTACACTCTATAAATGTGGAAATTTACATTGGAAACGTTTGGTTTAGCTGTTAATGAAGTTTCGTTTTTTTAGTGCTGAAAATTCATTGTCTGCTGGCGCTGTACACTTTTTCTAAGTGTTGAAATATCTCATGAAGGAAATACTGGACAATCAAATTAATGACTTTCCAGGCTTCAGGATGCCTTTCTACACTATATAAAGGTGGAAATTTACATTGGAAACGTTTGGTTTAGCTGTTATAAAAGTTTGGTTTTTTAGTGCTGTAAATGCATTTTCAGCTCGCGCTGTACACATTTGCTATGAGAGGCATTATCTCATAAGGGAAATATTGGACAATCAAATTAATGACTGCCCAGGCTTCAGGATGTCTTTTTACACTATATAAAGGTGGAAATTTACATTGGAAACGTTTGGTTTAGCTGTTATAAAAGTTTGGTTTTTTAGTGCTGTAAATGCATTTTCAGCTCGCGCTGTACACATTTGCTATGAGAGGCATTATCTCATAAGGGAAATATTGGACAATCAAATTAATGGCTGCCCAGGCTTCAGGATGTCTTTATACTCTATATAAAGGTGGAAATTTACATTGGAAACGTTTAGTTTAGCTGTTAATGAAGTTTCGTTTTTTTAGTGCTGAAAATTCATTGTCTGCTGGCGCTGTACACTTTTTCTAAGTGTTGCAATATCTCATGAAGGAAATACTGGACAATCAAATCAATGACTTTCCAGGCTTCAGGATGCCTTTCTACACTATATAAAGGTGGAAATTTACATTGGAAACGTTTGGTTTAGCTGTTATAAAAGTTTGGTTTTTTAGTGCTGTAAATGCATTTTCAGCTCGCGCTGTACACATTTGCTATGAGAGGCATTATCTCATAAGGGAAATATTGGACAATCAAATTAATGACTGCCCAGGCTTCAGGATGTCTTTTTACACTATATAAAGGTGGAAATTTACATAGGAAACGTTTGGTTTAGCTGTTATAAAAGTTTGGTTTTTTAGTGCTTAAAATGCATTTTCAGCTCGCACTGTACACATTTTCTATGTGAGGCATTATCTCATAAGGGAAATACTGGACAATCAAATTAATGACTTCCCAGGCTTCAGGATGCCTTTTTACACTCTATAAAGGTGGAAATTTACATTGGAAACGTTTGGTTTAGCTGTTATAAAAGTTTGTTTTTTTCGTGCTGTAAATGCATTTTCAGCTCGCGCTGTACACATTTGCAATGAGAGGCATTATCTCATAAGGGAAATATTGGACAATCAAATTAATGACTGCCCAGGCTTCAGGATGTCTTTTTACACTATATAAAGGTGGAAATTTACATTGGAAACGTTTAGTTTAGCTGTTAATGAAGTTTCGTTTTTTTTAGTGCTGAAAATTCATTGTCTGCTGGCGCTGTACACTTTTTCTAAGTGTTGCAATATCTCATGAAGGAAATACTGGACAATCAAATTAATGACTTTCCAGGCTTCAGGATGCCTTTCTACACTATATAAAGGTGGAAATTTACATTGGAAACGTTTGGTTTAGCTGTTATAAAAGTTTGGTTTTTTAGTGCTGTAAATGCATTTTCAGCTCGCGCTGTACACATTTGCTATAAGAGGCATTATCTCATAAGGGAAATATTGGACAATCAAATTAATGACTGCCCAGGCTTCAGGATGTCTTTTTACACTATATAAAGGTGGAAATTTACATTGGAAACGTTTGGTTTAGCTGTTATAAAAGTTTGGTTTTTTAGTGCTGTAAATGCATTTTCAGCTCGCGCTGTACACATTTGCTATGAGAGGCATTATCTCATAAGGGAAATATTGGACAATCAAATTAATGACTGCCCAGGCTTCAGGATGTCTTTTTACACTATATAAAGGTGGAAATTTACATTGGAAACGTTTAGTTTAGCTGTTAATGAAGTTTCGTTTTTTTTAGTGCTGAAAATTCATTGTCTGCTGGCGCTGTACACTTTTTCTAAGTGTTGCAATATCTCATGAAGGAAATACTGGACAATCAAATTAATGACTTTCCAGGCTTCAGGATGCCTTTCTACACTATATAAAGGTGGAAATTTACATTGGAAACGTTTGGTTTAGCTGTTATAAAAGTTTGGTTTTTTAGTGCTGTAAATGCATTTTCAGCTCGCGCTGTACACATTTGCTATAAGAGGCATTATCTCATAAGGGAAATATTGGACAATCAAATTAATGACTGCCCAGGCTTCAGGATGTCTTTTTACACTATATAAAGGTGGAAATTTACATTGGAAACGTTTGGTTTAGCTGTTATAAAAGTTTGGTTTTTTAGTGCTGTAAATGCATTTTCAGCTCGCGCTGTACACATTTGCTATGAGAGGCATTATCTCATAAGGGAAATATTGGACAATCAAATTAATGGCTGCCCAGGCTTCAGGATGTCTTTTTACACTATATAAAGGTGGAAATTTACATTGGAAACTTTTAGTTTAGCTGTTCATGAAGTTTCGTTTTTTTAGTGCTGAAAATTCATTGTCTGCTGGCGCTGTACACTTTTTCTAAGTGTTGCAATATCTCATGAAGGAAATACTGGACAATCAAATTAATGACTTTCCAGGCTTCAGGATGCCTTTCTACACTATATAAAGGTGGAAATGTACATTGGAAACGTTTGGTTTAGCTGTTATAAAAGTTTGGTTTTTTAGTGCTGTAAATGCATTTTCAGCTCGCGCTGTACACATTTGCTATGAGAGGCATTATCTCAGAAGGGAAATATTGGACAATCAAATTAATGACTGCCCAGGCTTCAGGATGTCTTTTAACACTATATAAAGGTGGAAATTTACATTGGAAACGTTTGGTTTAGCTGTTATAAAAGTTTGGTTTTTTTAGTGCTGAAAATGCATTTTCAGCTCGCACTGTACACATTTGCTATGTGAGGCATTATCTCATAAGGGAAATACTGGACAATCAAATTAATGACTGCCCAGGCTTCAGGATGTCTTTTTACACTATATAAAGGTGGAAATTTACATTGGAAACGTTTGGTTTAGCTGTTATAAAAGTTTGGTTTTTTAGTGCTGAAAATGCATTTTCAGCTCGCACTGTACACATTTGCTACGTGAGGCATTATCTCATAAGGGAAATACTGGACAATCAAATTAATGACTTCCCAGGCTTCAGGATGCCTTTTTACACTCTATAAATGTGGAAATTTACATTGGAAACGTTTGGTTTAGCTGTTAATGAAGTTTCGTTTTTTTAGTGCTGAAAATTCATTGTCTGCTGGCGCTGTACACTTTTTCTAAGTGTTGCAATATCTCATGAAGGAAATACTGGACAATCAAATTAATGACTTTCCAGGCTTCAGGATGCCTTTCTACACTATATAAAGGTGGAAATGTACATTGGAAACGTTTGGTTTAGCTGTTATAAAAGTTTGGTTTTTTTAGTGCTGTAAATGCATTTTCAGCTCGCGCTGTACACATTTGCTATGAGAGGCATTATCTCATAAGGGAAATATTGGACAATCAAATTAATGACTGCCCAGGCTTCAGGATGTCTTTTTACACTATATAAGGGTGGAAATTTACATAGGAAACGTTTAGTTTAGCTGTTAATGAAGTGTCGTTTTTTTAGTGCTGAAAATTCATTGTCTGCTGGCGCTGTACACTTTTTCTAAGTGTTGCAATATCTCATGAAGGAAATACTGGACAATCAAATTAATGACTTTCCAGGCTTCAGGATGCCTTTCTACACTATATAAAGGTGGAAATGTACATTGGAAACGTTTGGTTTAGCTGTTATAAAAGTTTGGTTTTTTAGTGCTGTAAATGCATTTTCAGCTCGCGCTGTACACATTTGCTATGAGAGGCATTATCTCAAAAGGGAAATATTGGACAATCAAATTAATGACTGCCCAGGCTTCAGGATGTCTTTTTACACTATATAAAGGTGGATATTTACATTGGAAACGTTTGGTTTAGCTGTTATAAAAGTTGGGTTTTTTAATGCTGAAAATGCATTTTCAGCTCGCACTGTACACATTTGCTATGTGAGGCATTATCTCATAAGGGAAATACTGGACAATCAAATTAATGACTTCCCAGGCTTCAGGATGCCTTTTTACACTCTATAAATGTGGAAATTTACATTGGAAACGTTTGGTTTAGCTGTTAATGAAGTTTCGTTTTTTTAGTGCTGAAAATTCATTGTCTGCTGGCGCTGTAACACTCTTTCTAAGTGTTGCAATATCTCATGAAGGAAATACTGGACAATCAAATTAATGACTTTCCAGGCTTCAGGATGCCTTTCTACACTATATAAAGGTGGAAATTTACATTTGAAACGTTTGGTTTAGCTGTTATAAAAGTTTGGTTTTTTAGTGCTGTAAATGCATTTTCAGCTCGCGCTGTACACATTTGCTATGAGAGGCATTATCTCATAAGGGAAATATTGGACAATCAAATTAATGACTGCCCAGGCTTCAGGATGTCTTTTTACACTATATAAAGGTGGAAATTTACATTGGAAACGTTTGGTTTAGCTGTTATAAAAGTTTGGTTTTTTAGTGCTTATAAAATGCATTTTCAGCTCTCACTGTACACATTTGCTATGTGAGGCATTATCTCATAAGGGAAATACTGGACAATCAAATTAATGACTTCCCAGGCTTCAGGATGTTTTTTTACACTCTATAAAGGTGGAAATTTACATTGGAAACGTTTGGTTTAGCTGTTATAAAAGTTTGTTTTTTTCGTGCTGTAAATGCATTTTCAGCTCGCGCTGTACACATTTGCAATGAGAGGCATTATCTCATAAGGGAAATATTGGACAATCAAATTAATGACTGCCCAGGCTTCAGGATGTCTTTTTACACTATATAAAGGTGGAAATCTACATTGGAAACGTTTAGTTTAGCTGTTAATGAAGTTTCGTTTTTTTTAGTGCTGAAAATTCATTGTCTGCTGGCGCTGTACACTTTTTCTAAGTGTTGCAATATCTCATGAAGGAAATACTGGACAATCAAATTAATGACTTTCCAGGCTTCAGGATGCCTTTCTACACTATATAAAGGTGGAAATTTACATTGGAAACGTTTGGTTTAGCTGTTATAAAAGTTTGGTTTTTTAGTGCTGCAAATGCATTTTCAGCTCGCGCTGTACACATTTGCTATGAGAGGCATTATCTCATAAGGGAAATATTGGACAATCAAATTAATGACTGCCCAGGCTTCAGGATGTCTTTTTACACTATATAAAGGTGGAAATTTACATTGGAAACGTTTGGTTTAGCTGTTATAAAAGTTTGGTTTTTTAGTGCTGTAAATGCATTTTCAGCTCGCGCTGTACACATTTGCTATGAGAGGCATTATCTCATAAGGGAAATATTGGACAATCAAATTAATGGCTGCCCAGGCTTCAGGATGTCTTTTTACACTATATAGGTGGAAATTTACATTGGAAACTTTTAGTTTAGCTGTTAATGAAGTTTCGTTTTTTTAGTGCTGAAAATTCATTGTCTGCTGGCGCTGTACACTTTTTCTAAGTGTTGCAATATCTCATGAAGGAAATACTGGACAATCAAATTAATGACTTTCCAGGCTTCAGGATGCCTTTCTACACTATATAAAGGTGGAAATGTACATTGGAAACGTTTGGTTTAGCTGTTATAAAAGTTTGGTTTTTTAGTGCTGTAAATGCATTTTCAGCTCGCGCTGTACACATTTGCTATGAGAGGCATTATCTCAGAAGGGAAATATTGGACTATCAAATTAATGACTGCCCAGGCTTCAGGATGTCTTTTTACACTATATAAAGGTGGAAATTTACATTGGAAACGTTTGGTTTAGCTGTTATAAAAGTTTGGTTTTTTTAGTGCTGAAAATGCATTTTCAGCTCGCACTGTACACATTTGCTATGTGAGGCATTATCTCATAAGGGAAATACTGGACAATCAAATTAATGACTGCCCAGGCTTCACAGGATGTCTTTTTACACTATATAAAGGTGGAAATTTACATTGGAAACGTTTGGTTTAGCTGTTATAAAAGTTTGGTTTTTTAGTGCTGAAAATGCATTTTCAGCTCGCACTGTACACATTTGCTATGTGAGGCATTATCTCATAAGGGAAATACTGGACAATCAAATTAATGACTTCCCAGGCTTCAGGATGCCTTTTTACACTCTATAAATGTGGAAATTTACATTGGAAACGTTTGGTTTAGCTGTTAATGAAGTTTCGTTTTTTTAGTGCTGAAAATTCATTGTCTGCTGGCGCTGTACACTTTTTCTAAGTGTTGCAATATCTCATGAAGGAAATACTGGACAATCAAATTAATGACTTTCCAGGCTTCAGGATGCCTTTCTACACTATATAAAGGTGGAAATGTACATTGGAAACGTTTGGTTTAGCTGTTATAAAAGTTTGGTTTTTTAGTGCTGTAAATGCATTTTCAGCTCGCGCTGTACACATTTGCTATGAGAGGCATTATCTCATAAGGGAAATATTGGACAATCAAATTAATGACTGCCCAGGCTTCAGGATGTCTTTTTACACTATATAAGGGTGGAAATTTACATTGGAAACGTTTAGTTTAGCTGTTAATGAAGTGTCGTTTTTTTAGTGCTGAAAATTCATTGTCTGCTGGCGCTGTACACTTTTTCTAAGTGTTGCAATATCTCATGAAGGAAATACTGGACAATCAAATTAATGACTTTCCAGGCTTCAGGATGCCTTTCTACACTATATAAAGGTGGAAATGTACATTGGAAACGTTTGGTTTAGCTGTTATAAAAGTTTGGTTTTTTAGTGCTGTAAATGCATTTTCAGCTCGCGCTGTACACATTTGCTATAAGAGGCATTATCTCATAAGGGAAATATTGGACAATCAAATTAATGACTGCCCAGGCTTCAGGATGTCTTTTTACACTATATAAAGGTGGAAATTTACATTGGAAACGTTTGGTTTAGCTGTTATAAAAGTTTGGTTTTTTAGTGCTGTAAATGCATTTTCAGCTCGCGCTGTACACATTTGCTATGAGAGGCATTATCTCATAAGGGAAATATTGGACAATCAAATTAATGGCTGCCCAGGCTTCAGGATGTCTTTTTACACTATATAAAGGTGGAAATTTACATTGGAAACTTTTAGTTTAGCTGTTCATGAAGTTTCGTTTTTTTAGTGCTGAAAATTCATTGTCTGCTGGCGCTGTACACTTTTTCTAAGTGTTGCAATATCTCATGAAGGAAATACTGGACAATCAAATTAATGACTTTCCAGGCTTCAGGATGCCTTTCTACACTATATAAAGGTGGAAATGTACATTGGAAACGTTTGGTTTAGCTGTTATAAAAGTTTGGTTTTTTAGTGCTGTAAATGCATTTTCAGCTCGCGCTGTACACATTTGCTATGAGAGGCATTATCTCAGAAGGGAAATATTGGACAATCAAATTAATGACTGCCCAGGCTTCAGGATGTCTTTTTACACTATATAAAGGTGGAAATTTACATTGGAAACGTTTGGTTTAGCTGTTATAAAAGTTTGGTTTTTTTAGTGCTGAAAATGCATTTTCAGCTCGCACTGTACACATTTGCTATGTGAGGCATTATCTCATAAGGGAAATACTGGACAATCAAATTAATGACTGCCCAGGCTTCAGGATGTCTTTTTACACTATATAAAGGTGGAAATTTACATTGGAAACGTTTGGTTTAGCTGTTATAAAAGTTTGGTTTTTTAGTGCTGAAAATGCATTTTCAGCTCGCACTGTACACATTTGCTACGTGAGGCATTATCTCATAAGGGAAATACTGGACAATCAAATTAATGACTTCCCAGGCTTCAGGATGCCTTTTTACACTCTATAAATGTGGAAATTTACATTGGAAACGTTTGGTTTAGCTGTTAATGAAGTTTCGTTTTTTTAGTGCTGAAAATTCATTGTCTGCTGGCGCTGTACACTTTTTCTAAGTGTTGCAATATCTCATGAAGGAAATACTGGACAATCAAATTAATGACTTTCCAGGCTTCAGGATGCCTTTCTACACTATATAAAGGTGGAAATGTACATTGGAAACGTTTGGTTTAGCTGTTATAAAAGTTTGGTTTTTTTAGTGCTGTAAATGCATTTTCAGCTCGCGCTGTACACATTTGCTATGAGAGGCATTATCTCATAAGGGAAATATTGGACAATCAAATTAATGACTGCCCAGGCTTCAGGATGTCTTTTTACACTATATAAGGGTGGAAATTTACATAGGAAACGTTTAGTTTAGCTGTTAATGAAGTGTCGTTTTTTTAGTGCTGAAAATTCATTGTCTGCTGGCGCTGTACACTTTTTCTAAGTGTTGCAATATCTCATGAAGGAAATACTGGACAATCAAATTAATGACTTTCCAGGCTTCAGGATGCCTTTCTACACTATATAAAGGTGGAAATGTACATTGGAAACGTTTGGTTTAGCTGTTATAAAAGTTTGGTTTTTTAGTGCTGTAAATGCATTTTCAGCTCGCGCTGTACACATTTGCTATGAGAGGCATTATCTCAAAAGGGAAATATTGGACAATCAAATTAATGACTGCCCAGGCTTCAGGATGTCTTTTTACACTATATAAAGGTGGAAATTTACATTGGAAACGTTTGGTTTAGCTGTTATAAAAGTTGGGTTTTTTAATGCTGAAAATGCATTTTCAGCTCGCACTGTACACATTTGCTATGTGAGGCATTATCTCATAAGGGAAATACTGGACAATCAAATTAATGACTTCCCAGGCTTCAGGATGCCTTTTTACACTCTATAAATGTGGAAATTTACATTGGAAACGTTTGGTTTAGCTGTTAATGAAGTTTCGTTTTTTTAGTGCTGAAAATTCATTGTCTGCTGGCGCTGTAACACTCTTTCTAAGTGTTGCAATATCTCATGAAGGAAATACTGGACAATCAAATTAATGACTTTCCAGGCTTCAGGATGCCTTTCTACACTATATAAAGGTGGAAATTTACATTTGAAACGTTTGGTTTAGCTGTTATAAAAGTTTGGTTTTTTAGTGCTGTAAATGCATTTTCAGCTCGCGCTGTACACATTTGCTATGAGAGGCATTATCTCATAAGGGAAATATTGGACAATCAAATTAATGACTGCCCAGGCTTCAAGGATGTCTTTTTACACTATATAAAGGTGGAAATTTACATTGGAAACGTTTGGTTTAGCTGTTATAAAAGTTTGGTTTTTTAGTGCTTAAAATGCATTTTCAGCTCGCACTGTACACATTTGCTATGTGAGGCATTATCTCATAAGGGAAATACTGGACAATCAAATTAATGACTTCCCAGGCTTCAGGATGTTTTTTTACACTCTATAAAGGTGGAAATTTACATTGGAAACGTTTGGTTTAGCTGTTATAAAAGTTTGTTTTTTTCGTGCTGTAAATGCATTTTCAGCTCGCGCTGTACACATTTGCAATGAGAGGCATTATCTCATAAGGGAAATATTGGACAATCAAATTAATGACTGCCCAGGCTTCAGGATGTCTTTTTACACTATATAAAGGTGGAAATTTACATTGGAAACGTTTAGTTTAGCTGTTAATGAAGTTTCGTTTTTTTTAGTGCTTGAAAATTCATTGTCTGCTGGCGCTGTACACTTTTTCTAAGTGTTGCAATATCTCATGAAGGAAATACTGGACAATCAAATTAATGACTTTCCAGGCTTCAGGATGCCTTTCTACACTATATAAAGGTGGAAATTTACATTGGAAACGTTTGGTTTAGCTGTTATAAAAGTTTGGTTTTTTAGTGCTGTAAATGCATTTTCAGCTTGCGCTGTACACATTTGCTATGAGAGGCATTATCTCATAAGGGAAATATTGGACAATCAAATTAATGACTGCCCAGGCTTCAGGATGTCTTTTTACACTATATAAAGGTGGAAATTTACATTGGAAACGTTTGGTTTAGCTGTTATAAAAGTTTGGTTTTTTAGTGCTGTAAATGCATTTTCAGCTCGCGCTGTACACATTTGCTATGAGAGGCATTATCTCATAAGGGAAATATTGGACAATCAAATTAATGGCTGCCCAGGCTTCAGGATGTCTTTTTACACTATATAAAGGTGGAAATTTACATTGGAAACTTTTAGTTTAGCTGTTAATGAAGTTTCGTTTTTTTAGTGCTGAAAATTCATTGTCTGCTGGCGCTGTACACTTTTTCTAAGTGTTGCAATATCTCATGAAGGAAATACTGGACAATCAAATTAATGACTTTCCAGGCTTCAGGATGCCTTTCTACACTATATAAAGGTGGAAATGTACATTGGAAACGTTTGGTTTAGCTGTTATAAAAGTTTGGTTTTTTAGTGCTGTAAATGCATTTTCAGCTCGCGCTGTACACATTTGCTATGAGAGGCATTATCTCAGAAGGGAAATATTGGACTATCAAATTAATGACTGCCCAGGCTTCAGGATGTCTTTTTACACTATATAAAGGTGGAAATTTACATTGGAAACGTTTGGTTTAGCTGTTATAAAAGTTGGGTTTTTTAATGCTGAAAATGCATTTTCAGCTCGCACTGTACACATTTGCTATGTGAGGCATTATCTCATAAGGGAAATACTGGACAATCAAATTAATGACTTCCCAGGCTTCAGGATGCCTTTTTACACTCTATAAATGTGGAAATTTACATTGGAAACGTTTGGTTTAGCTGTTAATGAAGTTTCGTTTTTTTAGTGCTGAAAATTCATTGTCTGCTGGCGCTGTAACACTCTTTCTAAGTGTTGCAATATCTCATGAAGGAAATACTGGACAATCAAATTAATGACTTTCCAGGCTTCAGGATGCCTTTCTACACTATATAAAGGTGGAAATTTACATTTGAAACGTTTGGTTTAGCTGTTATAAAAGTTTGGTTTTTTAGTGCTGTAAATGCATTTTCAGCTCGCGCTGTACACATTTGCTATGAGAGGCATTATCTCATAAGGGAAATATTGGACAATCAAATTAATGACTGCCCAGGCTTCAGGATGTCTTTTTACACTATATAAAGGTGGAAATTTACATTGGAAACGTTTGGTTTAGCTGTTATAAAAGTTTGGTTTTTTAGTGCTTAAAATGCATTTTCAGCTCGCACTGTACACATTTGCTATGTGAGGCATTATCTCATAAGGGAAATACTGGACAATCAAATTAATGACTTCCCAGGCTTCAGGATGTTTTTTTACACTCTATAAAGGTGGAAATTTACATTAGAAACGTTTGGTTTAGCTGTTATAAAAGTTTGTTTTTTTCGTGCTGTAAATGCATTTTCAGCTCGCGCTGTACACATTTGCAATGAGAGGCATTATCTCATAAGGGAAATATTGGACAATCAAATTAATGACTGCCCAGGCTTCAGGATGTCTTTTTACACTATATAAAGGTGGAAATTTACATTGGAAACGTTTAGTTTAGCTGTTAATGAAGTTTCGTTTTTTTTAGTGCTGAAAATTCATTGTCTGCTGGCGCTGTACACTTTTTCTAAGTGTTGCAATATCTCATGAAGGAAATACTGGACAATCAAATTAATGACTTTCCAGGCTTCAGGATGCCTTTCTACACTATATAAAGGTGGAAATTTACATTGGAAACGTTTGGTTTAGCTGTTATAAAAGTTTGGTTTTTTAGTGCTGCAAATGCATTTTCAGCTCGCGCTGTACACATTTGCTATGAGAGGCATTATCTCATAAGGGAAATATTGGACAATCAAATTAATGACTGCCCAGTCTTCAGGATGTCTTTTTACACTATATAAAGGTGGAAATTTACATTGGAAACGTTTGGTTTAGCTGTTATAAAAGTTTGGTTTTTTAGTGCTGTAAATGCATTTTCAGCTCGCGCTGTACACATTTGCTATGAGAGGCATTATCTCATAAGGGAAATATTGGACAATCAAATTAATGGCTGCCCAGGCTTCAGGATGTCTTTTTACACTATATAAAGGTGGAAATTTACATTGGAAACTTTTAGTTTAGCTGTTAATGAAGTTTCGTTTTTTTAGTGCTGAAAATTCATTGTCTGCTGGCGCTGTACACTTTTTCTAAGTGTTGCAATATCTCATGAAGGAAATACTGGACAATCAAATTAATGACTTTCCAGGCTTCAGGATGCCTTTCTACACTATATAAAGGTGGAAATGTACATTGGAAACGTTTGGTTTAGCTGTTATAAAAGTTTGGTTTTTTAGTGCTGTAAATGCATTTTCAGCTCGCGCTGTACACATTTGCTATGAGAGGCATTATCTCAGAAGGGAAATATTGGACAATCAAATTAATGACTGCCCAGGCTTCAGGATGTCTTTTTACACTATATAAAGGTGGAAATTTACATTGGAAACGTTTGGTTTAGCTGTTATAAAAGTTTGGTTTTTTTAGTGCTGAAAATGCATTTTCAGCTCGCACTGTACACATTTGCTATGTGAGGCATTATCTCATAAGGGAAATACTGGACAATCAAATTAATGACTGCCCAGGCTTCAGGATGTCTTTTTACACTATATAAAGGTGGAAATTTACATTGGAAACGTTTGGTTTAGCTGTTATAAAAGTTTGGTTTTTTAGTGCTGAAAATGCATTTTCAGCTCGCACTGTACACATTTGCTATGTGAGGCATTATCTCATAAGGGAAATACTGGACAATCAAATTAATGACTTCCCAGGCTTCAGGATGCCTTTTTACACTCTATAAATGTGGAAATTTACATTGGAAACGTTTGGTTTAGCTGTTAATGAAGTTTCGTTTTTTTAGTGCTGAAAATTCATTGTCTGCTGGCGCTGTACACTTTTTCTAAGTGTTGCAATATCTCATGAAGGAAATACTGGACAATCAAATTAATGACTTTCCAGGCTTGAGGATGCCTTTCTACACTATATAAAGGTGGAAATGTACATTGGAAACGTTTGGTTTAGCTGTTATAAAAGTTTGGTTTTTTAGTGCTGTAAATGCATTTTCAGCTCGCGCTGTACACATTTGCTATGAGAGGCATTATCTCAGAAGGGAAATATTGGACTATCAAATTAATGACTGCCCAGGCTTCAGGATGTCTTTTTACACTATATAAAGGTGGAAATTTACATTGGAAACGTTTGGTTTAGCTGTTATAAAAGTTTGGTTTTTTTAGTGCTGAAAATGCATTTTCAGCTCGCACTGTACACATTTGCTATGTGAGGCATTATCTCATAAGGGAAATACTGGACAATCAAATTAATGACTGCCCAGGCTTCAGGATGTCTTTTTACACTATATAAAGGTGGAAATTTACATTGGAAACGTTTGGTTTAGCTGTTATAAAAGTTTGGTTTTTTAGTGCTGAAAATGCATTTTCAGCTCGCACTGTACACATTTGCTATGTGAGGCATTATCTCATAAGGGAAATACTGGACAATCAAATTAATGACTTCCCAGGCTTCAGGATGCCTTTTTACACTCTATAAATGTGGAAATTTACATTGGAAACGTTTGGTTTAGCTGTTAATGAAGTTTCGTTTTTTTAGTGCTGAAAATTCATTGTCTGCTGGCGCTGTACACTTTTTCTAAGTGTTGCAATATCTCATGAAGGAAATACTGGACAATCAAATTAATGACTTTCCAGGCTTCAGGATGCCTTTCTACACTATATAAAGGTGGAAATGTACATTGGAAACGTTTGGTTTAGCTGTTATAAAAGTTTGGTTTTTTTAGTGCTGTAAATGCATTTTCAGCTCGCGCTGTACACATTTGCTATGAGAGGCATTATCTCATAAGGGAAATATTGGACAATCAAATTAATGACTGCCCAGGCTTCAGGATGTCTTTTTACACTATATAAGGGTGGAAATTTACATTGGAAACGTTTAGTTTAGCTGTTAATGAAGTGTCGTTTTTTTAGTGCTGAAAATTCATTGTCTGCTGGCGCTGTACACTTTTTCTAAGTGTTGCAATATCTCATGAAGGAAATACTGGACAATCAAATTAATGACTTTCCAGGCTTCAGGATGCCTTTCTACACTATATAAAGGTGGAAATGTACATTGGAAACGTTTGGTTTAGCTGTTATAAAAGTTTGTTTTTTTAGTGCTGTAAATGCATTTTCAGCTCGCGCTGTACACATTTGCTATAAGAGGCATTATCTCATAAGGGAAATATTGGACAATCAAATTAATGACTGCCCAGGCTTCAGGATGTCTTTTTACACTATATAAAGGTGGAAATTTACATTGGAAACGTTTGGTTTAGCTGTTATAAAAGTTTGGTTTTTTAGTGCTGTAAATGCATTTTCAGCTCGCGCTGTACACATTTGCTATGAGAGGCATTATCTCATAAGGGAAATATTGGACAATCAAATTAATGGCTGCCCAGGCTTCAGGATGTCTTTTTACACTATATAAAGGTGGAAATTTACATTGGAAACTTTTAGTTTAGCTGTTCATGAAGTTTCGTTTTTTTAGTGCTGAAAATTCATTGTCTGCTGGCGCTGTACACTTTTTCTAAGTGTTGCAATATCTCATGAAGGAAATACTGGACAATCAAATTAATGACTTTCCAGGCTTCAGGATGCCTTTCTACACTATATAAAGGTGGAAATATACATTGGAAACGTTTGGTTTAGCTGTTATAAAAGTTTGGTTTTTTTAGTGCTGTAAATGCATTTTCAGCTCGCGCTGTACACATTTGCTATGAGAGGCATTATCTCAGAAGGGAAATATTGGACAATCAAATTAATGACTGCCCAGGCTTCAGGATGTCTTTTTACACTATATAAAGGTGGAAATTTACATTGGAAACGTTTGGTTTAGCTGTTATAAAAGTTTGGTTTTTTTAGTGCTGAAAATGCATTTTCAGCTCGCACTGTACACATTTGCTATGTGAGGCATTATCTCATAAGGGAAATACTGGACAATCAAATTAATGACTGCCCAGGCTTCAGGATGTCTTTTTACACTATATAAAGGTGGAAATTTACATTGGAAACGTTTGGTTTAGCTGTTATAAAAGTTTGGTTTTTTAGTGCTGAAAATGCATTTTCAGCTCGCACTGTACACATTTGCTACGTGAGGCATTATCTCATAAGGGAAATACTGGACAATCAAATTAATGACTTCCCAGGCTTCAGGATGCCTTTTTACACTCTATAAATGTGGAAATTTACATTGGAAACGTTTGGTTTAGCTGTTAATGAAGTTTCGTTTTTTTAGTGCTGAAAATTCATTGTCTGCTGGCGCTGTACACTTTTTCTAAGTGTTGCAATATCTCATGAAGGAAATACTGGACAATCAAATTAATGACTTTCCAGGCTTCAGGATGCCTTTCTACACTATATAAAGGTGGAAATGTACATTGGAAACGTTTGGTTTAGCTGTTATAAAAGTTTGGTTTTTTTAGTGCTGTAAATGCATTTTCAGCTCGCGCTGTACACATTTGCTATGAGAGGCATTATCTCATAAGGGAAATATTGGACAATCAAATTAATGACTGCCCAGGCTTCAGGATGTCTTTTTACACTATATAAGGGTGGAAATTTACATAGGAAACGTTTAGTTTAGCTGTTAATGAAGTGTCGTTTTTTTAGTGCTGAAAATTCATTGTCTGCTGGCGCTGTACACTTTTTCTAAGTGTTGCAATATCTCATGAAGGAAATACTGGACAATCAAATTAATGACTTTCCAGGCTTCAGGATGCCTTTCTACACTATATAAAGGTGGAAATGTACATTGGAAACGTTTGGTTTAGCTGTTATAAAAGTTTGGTTTTTTAGTGCTGTAAATGCATTTTCAGCTCGCGCTGTACACATTTGCTATGAGAGGCATTATCTCAAAAGGGAAATATTGGACAATCAAATTAATGACTGCCCAGGCTTCAGGATGTCTTTTTACACTATATAAAGGTGGAAATTTACATTGGAAACGTTTGGTTTAGCTGTTATAAAAGTTGGGTTTTTTAATGCTGAAAATGCATTTTCAGCTCGCACTGTACACATTTGCTATGTGAGGCATTATCTCATAAGGGAAATACTGGACAATCAAATTAATGACTTCCCAGGCTTCAGGATGCCTTTTTACACTCTATAAATGTGGAAATTTACATTGGAAACGTTTGGTTTAGCTGTTAATGAAGTTTCGTTTTTTTAGTGCTGAAAATTCATTGTCTGCTGGCGCTGTAACACTCTTTCTAAGTGTTGCAATATCTCATGAAGGAAATACTGGACAATCAAATTAATGACTTTCCAGGCTTCAGGATGCCTTTCTACACTATATAAAGGTGGAAATTTACATTTGAAACGTTTGGTTTAGCTGTTATAAAAGTTTGGTTTTTTAGTGCTGTAAATGCATTTTCAGCTCGCGCTGTACACATTTGCTATGAGAGGCATTATCTCATAAGGGAAATATTGGACAATCAAATTAATGACTGCCCAGGCTTCAAGGATGTCTTTTTACACTATATAAAGGTGGAAATTTACATTGGAAACGTTTGGTTTAGCTGTTATAAAAGTTTGGTTTTTTAGTGCTTAAAATGCATTTTCAGCTCGCACTGTACACATTTGCTATGTGAGGCATTATCTCATAAGGGAAATACTGGACAATCAAATTAATGACTTCCCAGGCTTCAGGATGTTTTTTTACACTCTATAAAGGTGGAAATTTACATTGGAAACGTTTGGTTTAGCTGTTATAAAAGTTTGTTTTTTTCGTGCTGTAAATGCATTTTCAGCTCGCGCTGTACACATTTGCAATGAGAGGCATTATCTCATAAGGGAAATATTGGACAATCAAATTAATGACTGCCCAGGCTTCAGGATGTCTTTTTACACTATATAAAGGTGGAAATTTACATTGGAAACGTTTAGTTTAGCTGTTAATGAAGTTTCGTTTTTTTTAGTGCTTGAAAATTCATTGTCTGCTGGCGCTGTACACTTTTTCTAAGTGTTGCAATATCTCATGAAGGAAATACTGGACAATCAAATTAATGACTTTCCAGGCTTCAGGATGCCTTTCTACACTATATAAAGGTGGAAATTTACATTGGAAACGTTTGGTTTAGCTGTTATAAAAGTTTGGTTTTTTAGTGCTGTAAATGCATTTTCAGCTTGCGCTGTACACATTTGCTATGAGAGGCATTATCTCATAAGGGAAATATTGGACAATCAAATTAATGACTGCCCAGGCTTCAGGATGTCTTTTTACACTATATAAAGGTGGAAATTTACATTGGAAACGTTTGGTTTAGCTGTTATAAAAGTTTGGTTTTTTAGTGCTGTAAATGCATTTTCAGCTCGCGCTGTACACATTTGCTATGAGAGGCATTATCTCATAAGGGAAATATTGGACAATCAAATTAATGGCTGCCCAGGCTTCAGGATGTCTTTTTACACTATATAAAGGTGGAAATTTACATTGGAAACTTTTAGTTTAGCTGTTAATGAAGTTTCGTTTTTTTAGTGCTGAAAATTCATTGTCTGCTGGCGCTGTACACTTTTTCTAAGTGTTGCAATATCTCATGAAGGAAATACTGGACAATCAAATTAATGACTTTCCAGGCTTCAGGATGCCTTTCTACACTATATAAAGGTGGAAATGTACATTGGAAACGTTTGGTTTAGCTGTTATAAAAGTTTGGTTTTTTAGTGCTGTAAATGCATTTTCAGCTCGCGCTGTACACATTTGCTATGAGAGGCATTATCTCAGAAGGGAAATATTGGACTATCAAATTAATGACTGCCCAGGCTTCAGGATGTCTTTTTACACTATATAAAGGTGGAAATTTACATTGGAAACGTTTGGTTTAGCTGTTATAAAAGTTTGTTTTTTTAGTGCTGTAAATGCATTTTCAGCTCGCGCTGTACACATTTGCTATGAGAGGCATTATCTCATAAGGGAAATATTGGACAATCAAATTAATGGCTGCCCAGGCTTCAGGATGTCTTTTTACACTATATAAAGGTGGAAATTTACATTGGAAACGTTTGGTTTAGCTGTTATAAAAGTTTGGTTTTTTAGTGCTGTAAATGCATTTTCAGCTCGCACTGTACACATTTGCTATGTGAGGCATTATCTCATAAGGGAAATACTGGACAATCAAATTAATGACTTCCCAGGCTTCAGGATGCCTTTTTACACTCTATAAATGTGGAAATTTACATTGGAAACGTTTGGTTTAGCTGTTAATGAAGTTTCGTTTTTTTAGTGCTGAAAATTCATTGTCTGCTGGCGCTGTACACTTTTTCTAAGTGTTGCAATATCTCATGAAGGAAATACTGGACAATCAAATTAATGACTTTCCAGGCTTCAGGATGCCTTTCTACACTATATAAAGGTGGAAATTTACATTGGAAACGTTTGGTTTAGCTGTTATAAAAGTTTGGTTTTTTAGTGCTGTAAATGCATTTTCAGCTCGCGCTGTACACATTTGCTATGAGAGGCATTATCTCATAAGGGAAATATTGGACATTCAAATTAATGACTGCCCAGGCTTCAGGATGTCTTTTTACACTATATAAAAGTGGAAATTTACATTGGAAACGTTTGGTTTAGCTGTTATAAAAGTTTGTTTTTTTAGTGCTGTAAATGCATTTTCAGCTCGCACTGTACACATTTGCTATGAGAGGCATTATCTCATAAGGGAAATATTGGACAATCAAATTAATGACTGCCCAGGCTTCAGGATGTCTTTTTACACTATATAAGGGTGGAAATTTACATTGGAAACGTTTGGTTTAGCTGTTAATGAAGTTTCGTTTTTTTAGTGCTGAAAATTCATTGTCTGCTGGCGCTGTACACTTTTTCTAAGTGTTGCAATATCTCATGAAGGAAATACTGGACAATCAAATTAATGACTTTCCAGGCTTCAGGATGCCTTTCTACACTATATAAAGGTGGAAATGTAATTTGGAAACGTTTGGGTTAGCTGTTATAAAAGTTTGGTTTTTTAGTGCTGTAAATGCATTTTCAGCTCGCGCTGTACACATTTGCTATGAGAGGCATTATCTCATAAGGGAAATATTGGACAATCAAATTAATGACTGCCCAGGCTTCAGGATGTCTTTTTACACTATATAAAGGTGGAAATTTACATTGGAAACGTTTGGTTTAGCTGTTATAAAAGTTTGGTTTTTTAGTGCTGAAAATGCATTTTCAGCTCGCACTGTACACATTTGCTATGTGAGGCATTATCTCATAAGGGAAATACTGGACAATCAAATTAATGACTTCCCAGGCTTCAGGATGCCTTTTTACACTCTATAAATGTGGAAATTTACATTGGAAACGTTTGGTTTAGCTGTTAATGAAGTTTCGTTTTTTTAGTGCTGAAAATTCATTGTCTGCTGGCGCTGTACACTTTTTCTAAGTGTTGCAATATCTCATGAAGGAAATACTGGACAATCAAATTAATGACTTTCCAGGCTTCAGGATGCCTTTCTACACTATATAAAGGTGGAAATGTACATTGGAAACGTTTGGTTTAGCTGTTATAAAAGTTTGGTTTTTTAGTGCTGTAAATGCATTTTCAGCTCGCGCTGTACACATTTGCTATGAGAGGCATTTTCTCATAAGGGAAATATTGGACAATCAAATTAATGACTGCCCAGGCTTCAGGATGTCTTTTTACACTATATAAGGGTGGAAATTTACATTGGAAACGTTTAGTTTAGCTGTTAATGAAGTTTCGTTTTTTTAGTGCTGAAAATTCATTGTCTGCTGGCGCTGTACACTTTTTCTAAGTGTTGCAATATCTCATGAAGGAAATACTGGACAATCAAATTAATGACTTTCCAGGCTTCAGGATGCCTTTCTACACCATATAAAGGTGGAAATGTACATTGGAAACGTTTGGTTTAGCTGTTATAAAAGTTTGGTTTTTTAGTGCTGTAAATGCATTTTCAGCTCGCGCTGTACACATTTGCTATGAGAGGCATTATCTCATAAGGGAAATATTGGACAATCAAATTAATGACTGCCCAGGCTTCAGGATGTCTTTTTACACTATATAAAGGTGGAAATATACATTGGAAACGTTTAGTTTAGCTGTTAATGAAGTTTCGTTTTTTTAGTGCTGAAAATTCATTGTCTGCTGGCGCTGTACACTTTTTCTAAGTGTTGCAATATCTCATGAAGGAAATACTGGACAATCAAATTTATGACTTTCCAGGCTTCAGGATGCCTTTCTACACTATATAAAGGTGGAAATTTACATTGGAAACGTTTGGTTTAGCTGTTATAAAAGTTAGTTTTTTTAGTGCTTAAAATGCATTTTCAGCTCGCACTGTACACATTTGCTATGTGAGGCATTATCTCATAAGGGAAATACTGGACAATCAAATTAATGACTTCCCAGGCTTCAGGATGCCTTTCTACACTATATAAAGGTGGAAATTTACATTGGAAACGTTTGGTTTAGCTGTTATAAAAGTTTGGTTTTTTAGTGCTGTAAATGCATTTTCAGCTCGCGCTGTACACATTTGCGATGAGAGGCATTATCTCATAAGGGAAATATTGGACAATCAAATTAATGACTGCCCAGGCTTCAGGATGTCTTTTTACACTATATAAAGGTGGAAATTTACATTGGAAACGTTTGGTTTAGCTGTTATAAAAGTTAGGTTTTTTAGTGCTGAAAATGCATTTTCAGCTCGCACTGTACACATTTGCTATGTGAGGCATTATCTCATAAGGGAAATACTGGACAATCAAATTAATGACTTCCCAGGCTTCAGGATGCCTTTTTACACTCTATAAATGTGGAAATTTACATTGGAAACGTTTGGTTTAGCTGTTAATGAAGTTTCGTTTTTTTAGTGCTGAAAATTCATTGTCTGCTGGCGCTGTACACTTTTTCTAAGTGTTGCAATATCTCATGAAGGAAATACTGGACAATCAAATTAATGACTTTCCAGGCTTCAGGATGCCTTTCTACACTATATAAAGGTGGAAATTTACATTGGAAACGTTTGGTTTAGCTGTTAATGAAGTTTCGTTTTTTTTAGTGCTGAAAATTCATTGTCTGCTGGCGCTGTACACTTTTTCTAAGTGTTGCAATATCTCATGAAGGAAATACTGGACAATCAAATTAATGACTTTCCAGGCTTCAGGATGCCTTTCTACACTATATAAAGGTGGAAATTTACATTGGAAACGTTTGGTTTAGCTGTTATAAAAGTTTGTTTTTTTAGTGCTGTAAATGCATTTTCAGCTCGCGCTGTACACATTTGCTACGAGAGGCATTATCTCATAAGGGAAATATTGGACAATCAAATTAATGACTGCCCAGGCTTCAGGATGTCTTTTTACACTATATAAAGGTGGAAATTTACATTGGAAACGTTTGGTTTAGCTGTTATAAAAGTTTGTTTTTTTAGTGCTGTAAATGCATTTTCAGCTCGCGCTGTACACATTTGCTATGAGAGGCATTATCTCATAAGGGAAATATTGGACAATCAAATTAATGGCTTCCCAGGCTTCAGGATGTCTTTTTACACTATATAAAGGTGGAAATTTACATTGGAAACGTTTGGTTTAGCTGTTATAAAAGTTTGGTTTTTTAGTGCTGTAAATGCATTTTCAGCTCGCACTGTACACATTTGCTATGTGAGGCATTATCTCATAAGGGAAATACTGGACAATCAAATTAATGACTTCCCAGGCTTCAGGATGCCTTTTTACACTCTATAAATGTGGAAATTTACATTGGAAACGTTTGGTTTAGCTGTTAATGAAGTTTCGTTTTTTTAGTGCTGAAAATTCATTGTCTGCTGGCGCTGTACACTTTTTCTAAGTGTTGCAATATCTCATGAAGGAAATACTGGACAATCAAATTAATGACTTTCCAGGCTTCAGGATGCCTTTCTACACTATATAAAGGTGGAAATTTACATTGGAAACGTTTGGTTTAGCTGTTATAAAAGTTTGGTTTTTTAGTGCTGTAAATGCATTTTCAGCTCGCGCTGTACACATTTGCTATGAGAGGCATTATCTCATAAGGGAAATATTGGACAATCAAATTAATGACTGCCCAGGCTTCAGGATGTCTTTTTACACTATATAAAAGTGGAAATTTACATTGGAAACGTTTGGTTTAGCTGTTATAAAAGTTTGTTATTTTAGTGCTGTAAATGCATTTTCAGCTCGCACTGTACACATTTGCTATGAGAGGCATTATCTCATAAGGGAAATATTGGACAATCAAATTAATGACTGCCCAGGCTTCAGGATGTCTTTTTACACTATATAAGGGTGGAAATTTACATTGGAAACGTTTAGTTTAGCTGTTAATGAAGTTTCGTTTTTTTAGTGCTGAAAATTCATTGTCTGCTGGCGCTGTACACTTTTTCTAAGTGTTGCAATATCTCATGAAGGAAATACTGGACAATCAAATTAATGACTTTCCAGGCTTCAGGATGCCTTTCTACACTATATAAAGGTGGAAATGTAATTTGGAAACGTTTGGTTTAGCTGTTATAAAAGTTTGGTTTTTTAGTGCTGTAAATGCATTTTCAGCTCGCGCTGTACACATTTGCTATGAGAGGCATTATCTCATAAGGGAAATATTGGACAATCAAATTAATGACTGCCCAGGCTTCAGGATGTCTTTTTACACTATATAAAGGTGGAAATTTACATTGGAAACGTTTGGTTTAGCTGTTATAAAAGTTTGGTTTTTTAGTGCTGAAAATGCATTTTCAGCTCGCACTGTACACATTTGCTATGTGAGGCATTATCTCATAAGGGAAATACTGGACAATCAAATTAATGACTTCCCAGGCTTCAGGATGCATTTTTACACTCTATAAATGTGGAAATTTACATTGGAAACGTTTGGTTTAGCTGTTAATGAAGTTTCGTTTTTTTAGTGCTGAAAATTCATTGTCTGCTGGCGCTGTACACTTTTTCTAAGTGTTGCAATATCTCATGAAGGAAATACTGGACAATCAAATTAATGACTTTCCAGGCTTCAGGATGCCTTTCTACACTATATAAAGGTGGAAATGTACATTGGAAACGTTTGGTTTAGCTGTTATAAAAGTTTGGTTTTTTAGTGCTGTAAATGCATTTTCAGCTCGCGCTGTACACATTTGCTATGAGAGGCATTATCTCATAAGGGAAATATTAGACAATCAAATTAATGACTGCCCAGGCTTCAGGATGTCTTTTTACACTATATAAGGGTGGAAATTTACATTGGAAACGTTTAGTTTAGCTGTTATAAAAGTTGGGTTTTTTAGTGCTGAAAATGCATTTTCAGCTCGCACTGTACACATTTGCTATGTGAGGCATTATCTCATAAGGGAAATACTGGACAATCAAATTAATGACTTCCCAGGCTTCAGGATGCCTTTTTACACTCTATAAATGTGGAAATTTACATTGGAAACGTTTGGTTTAGCTGTTAATGAAGTTTCGTTTTTTTAGTGCTGAAAATTCATTGTCTGCTGGCGCTGTACACTTTTTCTAAGTGTTGCAATATCTCATGAAGGAAATACTGGACAATCAAATTAATGACTTTCCAGGCTTCAGGATGCCTTTCTACACTATATAAAGGTGGAAATGTACATTCGAAACGTTTGGTTTAGCTGTTATAAAAGTTTGTTTTTTTAGTGCTGTAAATGCATTTTCAGCTCGCGCTGTACACATTTGCTATGAGAGGCATTATCTCATAAGGGAAATATTGGACAATCAAATTAATGACTGCCCAGGCTTCAGGATGTCTTTTTACACTATATAAGGGTGGAAATTTACATCGGAAACGTTTAGTTTAGCTGTTAATGAAGTTTCGTTTTTTTAGTGCTGAAAATTCATTGTCTGCTGGCGCTGTACACTTTTTCTAAGTGTTGCAATATCTCATGAAGGAAATACTGGACAATCAAATTAATGACTTTCCAGGCTTCAGGATGCCTTTCTACACTATATAAAGGTGGAAATGTACGTTGGAAACGTTTGGTTTAGCTGTTAATGAAGTTTCGTTTTTTTAGTGCTGAAAATTCATTGTCTGCTGACGCTGTACACTTTTTCTAAGTGTTGCAATATCTCATGAAGGAAATACTGGACAATCAAATTAATGACTTTCCAGGCGTCAGGATGTCTTTTTACACTATATAAAGGTGGAAATTTACATTGGAAACGTTTGGTTTAGCTGTTATAAAAGTTTGGTTTTTTAGTGCTGAAAATGCATTTTCAGCTCGCACTGTACACATTTGCTATGTGAGGCATTATCTCATAAGGGAAATACTGGACAATCAAATTAATGACTTCCCAGGCTTCAGGATGCCTTTTTACACTCTATAAATGTGGAAATTTACATTGGAAACGTTTGGTTTAGCTGTTAATGAAGTTTCGTTTTTTTAGTGCTGAAAATTCATTGTCTGCTGGCGCTGTACACTTTTTCTAAGTGTTGCAATATCTCATGAAGGAAATACTGGACAATCAAATTAATGACTTTCCAGGCTTCAGGATGCCTTTCTACACTATATAAAGGTGGAAATGTACATTGGAAACGTTTGGTTTAGCTGTTATAAAAGTTTGTTTTTTTAGTGCTGTAAATGCATTTTCAGCTCGCGCTGTACACATTTGCTATGAGAGGCATTATCTCATAAGGGAAATATTGGACAATCAAATTAATGACTGCCCAGGCTTCAGGATGTCTTTTTACACTATATAAGGGTGGAAATTTACATCGGAAACGTTTAGTTTAGCTGTTAATGAAGTTTCGTTTTTTTAGTGCTGAAAATTCATTGTCTGCTGGCGCTGTACACTTTTTCTAAGTGTTGCAATATCTCATGAAGGAAATACTGGACAATCAAATTAATGACTTTCCAGGCTTCAGGATGCCTTTCTACACTATATAAAGGTGGAAATGTACATTGGAAACGTTTGGTTTAGCTGTTAATGAAGTTTCGTTTTTTTAGTGCTGAAAATTCATTGTCTGCTGGCGCTGTACACTTTTTCTAAGTGTTGCAATATCTCATGAAGGAAATACTGGACAATCAAATTAATGACTTTCCAGGCTTCAGGATGTCTTTTTACACTATATAAAGGTGGAAATTTACATTGGAAACGTTTGGTTTAGCTGTTATAAAAGTTTGGTTTTTTAGTGCTGAAAATGCATTTTCAGCTCGCACTGTACACATTTGCTATGTGAGGCATTATCTCATAAGGGAAATACTGGACAATCAAATTAATGACTTCCCAGGCTTCAGGATGCCTTTTTACACTCTATAAATGTGGAAATTTACATTGGAAACGTTTGGTTTAGCTGTTAATGAAGTTTCGTTTTTTTAGTGCTGAAAATTCATTGTCTGCTGGCGCTGTGCACTTTTTCTAAGTGTTGCAATATCTCATGAAGGAAATACTGGACAATCAAATTAATGACTTTCCAGGCTTCAGGATGCCTTTCTACACTATATAAAGGTGGAAATGTACATTGGAAACGTTTGGTTTAGCTGTTATAAAAGTTTGGTTTTTTAGTGCTGTAAATGCATTTTCAGCTCGCGCTGTACACATTTGCTATGAGAGGCATTATCTCATAAGGGAAATATTAGACAATCAAATTAATGACTGCCCAGGCTTCAGGATGTCTTTTTACACTATATAAGGGTGGAAATTTACATTGGAAACGTTTAGTTTAGCTGTTATAAAAGTTGGGTTTTTTAGTGCTGAAAATGCATTTTCAGCTCGCACTGTACACATTTGCTATGTGAGGCATTATCTCATAAGGGAAATACTGGACAATCAAATTAATGACTTCCCAGGCTTCAGGATGCCTTTTTACACTCTATAAATGTGGAAATTTACATTGGAAACGTTTGGTTTAGCTGTTAATGAAGTTTCGTTTTTTTAGTGCTGAAAATTCATTGTCTGCTGGCGCTGTACACTTTTTCTAAGTGTTGCAATATCTCATGAAGGAAATACTGGACAATCAAATTAATGACTTTCCAGGCTTCAGGATGCCTTTCTACACTATATAAAGGTGGAAATGTACATTGGAAACGTTTGGTTTAGCTGTTATAAAAGTTTGTTTTTTTAGTGCTGTAAATGCATTTTCAGCTCGCGCTGTACACATTTGCTATGAGAGGCATTATCTCATAAGGGAAATATTGGACAATCAAATTAATGACTGCCCAGGCTTCAGGATGTCTTTTTACACTATATAAGGGTGGAAATTTACATCGGAAACGTTTAGTTTAGCTGTTAATGAAGTTTCGTTTTTTTAGTGCTGAAAATTCATTGTCTGCTGGCGCTGTACACTTTTTCTAAGTGTTGCAATATCTCATGAAGGAAATACTGGACAATCAAATTAATGACTTTCCAGGCTTCAGGATGCCTTTCTACACTATATAAAGGTGGAAATGTACGTTGGAAACGTTTGGTTTAGCTGTTAATGAAGTTTCGTTTTTTTAGTGCTGAAAATTCATTGTCTGCTGACGCTGTACACTTTTTCTAAGTGTTGCAATATCTCATGAAGGAAATACTGGACAATCAAATTAATGACTTTCCAGGCTTCAGGATGTCTTTTTACACTATATAAAGGTGGAAATTTACATTGGAAACGTTTGGTTTAGCTGTTATAAAAGTTTGGTTTTTTAGTGCTGAAAATGCATTTTCAGCTCGCACTGTACACATTTGCTATGAGAGGCATTATCTCATAAGGGAAATATTGGACAATCAAATTAATGACTGCCCAGGCTTCAGGATGTCTTTTTACACTATATAAAGGTGGAAATTTACATTGGAAACGTTTGGTTTAGCTGTTATAAAAGTTTGGTTTTTTAGTGCTGAAAATGCATTTTCAGCTCGCACTGTACACATTTGCTACGTGAGGCATTATCTCATAAGGGAAATACTGGACAATCAAATTAATGACTTCCCAGGCTTCAGGATGCCTTTTTACACTCTATAAATGTGGAAATTTACATTGGAAACGTTTGGTTTAGCTGTTATAAAAGTTTGGTTTTTTAGTGCTGTAAATGCATTTTCAGCTCGCGCTGTACACATTTGCTATGAGAGGCATTATCTCATAAGGGAAATATTGGACAATCAAATTAATGACTGCCCAGGCTTCAGGATGTCTTTTTACACTATATAAAGGTGGAAATTTACATTGGAAACGTTTGGTTTAGCTGTTATAAAAGTTTGGTTTTTTAGTGCTGTAAATGCATTTTCAGCTCGCGCTGTACACATTTGCTATGAGAGGCATTATCTCATAAGGGAAATATTGGACAATCAAATTAATGGCTGCCCAGGCTTCAGGATGTCTTTTTACACTATATAAAGGTGGAAATTTACATTGGAAACGTTTAGTTTAGCTGTTAATGAAGTTTCGTTTTTTTAGTGCTGAAAATTCATTGTCTGCTGGCGCTGTACACTTTTTCTAAGTGTTGCAATATCTCATGAAGGAAATACTGGACAATCAAATTAATGACTTTCCAGGCTTCAGGATGCCTTTCTACACTATATAAAGGTGGAAATGTACGTTGGAAACGTTTGGTTTAGCTGTTAATGAAGTTTCGTTTTTTTAGTGCTGAAAATTCATTGTCTGCTGACGCTGTACACTTTTTCTAAGTGTTGCAATATCTCATGAAGGAAATACTGGACAATCAAATTAATGACTTTCCAGGCTTCAGGATGTCTTTTTACACTATATAAAGGTGGAAATTTACATTGGAAACGTTTGGTTTAGCTGTTATAAAAGTTTGGTTTTTTAGTGCTGAAAATGCATTTTCAGCTCGCACTGTACACATTTGCTATGTGAGGCATTATCTCATAAGGGAAATACTGGACAATCAAATTAATGACTTCCCAGGCTTCAGGATGCCTTTTTACACTCTATAAATGTGGAAATTTACATTGGAAACGTTTGGTTTAGCTGTTAATGAAGTTTCGTTTTTTTAGTGCTGAAAATTCATTGTCTGCTGGCGCTGTACACTTTTTCTAAGTGTTGCAATATCTCATGAAGGAAATACTGGACAATCAAATTAATGACTTTCCAGGCTTCAGGATGCCTTTCTACACTATATAAAGGTGGAAATGTACATTGGAAACGTTTGGTTTAGCTGTTATAAAAGTTTGTTTTTTTAGTGCTGTAAATGCATTTTCAGCTCGCGCTGTACACATTTGCTATGAGAGGCATTATCTCATAAGGGAAATATTGGACAATCAAATTAATGACTGCCCAGGCTTCAGGATGTCTTTTTACACTATATAAGGGTGGAAATTTACATCGGAAACGTTTAGTTTAGCTGTTAATGAAGTTTCGTTTTTTTAGTGCTGAAAATTCATTGTCTGCTGGCGCTGTACACTTTTTCTAAGTGTTGCAATATCTCATGAAGGAAATACTGGACAATCAAATTAATGACTTTCCAGGCTTCAGGATGCCTTTCTACACTATATAAAGGTGGAAATGTACATTGGAAACGTTTGGTTTAGCTGTTAATGAAGTTTCGTTTTTTTAGTGCTGAAAATTCATTGTCTGCTGGCGCTGTACACTTTTTCTAAGTGTTGCAATATCTCATGAAGGAAATACTGGACAATCAAATTAATGACTTTCCAGGCTTCAGGATGTCTTTTTACACTATATAAAGGTGGAAATTTACATTGGAAACGTTTGGTTTAGCTGTTATAAAAGTTTGGTTTTTTAGTGCTGAAAATGCATTTTCAGCTCGCACTGTACACATTTGCTATGTGAGGCATTATCTCATAAGGGAAATACTGGACAATCAAATTAATGACTTCCCAGGCTTCAGGATGCCTTTTTACACTCTATAAATGTGGAAATTTACATTGGAAACGTTTGGTTTAGCTGTTAATGAAGTTTCGTTTTTTTAGTGCTGAAAATTCATTGTCTGCTGGCGCTGTGCACTTTTTCTAAGTGTTGCAATATCTCATGAAGGAAATACTGGACAATCAAATTAATGACTTTCCAGGCTTCAGGATGCCTTTCTACACTATATAAAGGTGGAAATGTACATTGGAAACGTTTGGTTTAGCTGTTATAAAAGTTTGGTTTTTTAGTGCTGTAAATGCATTTTCAGCTCGCGCTGTACACATTTGCTATGAGAGGCATTATCTCATAAGGGAAATATTAGACAATCAAATTAATGACTGCCCAGGCTTCAGGATGTCTTTTTACACTATATAAGGGTGGAAATTTACATTGGAAACGTTTAGTTTAGCTGTTATAAAAGTTGGGTTTTTTAGTGCTGAAAATGCATTTTCAGCTCGCACTGTACACATTTGCTATGTGAGGCATTATCTCATAAGGGAAATACTGGACAATCAAATTAATGACTTCCCAGGCTTCAGGATGCCTTTTTACACTCTATAAATGTGGAAATTTACATTGGAAACGTTTGGTTTAGCTGTTAATGAAGTTTCGTTTTTTTAGTGCTGAAAATTCATTGTCTGCTGGCGCTGTACACTTTTTCTAAGTGTTGCAATATCTCATGAAGGAAATACTGGACAATCAAATTAATGACTTTCCAGGCTTCAGGATGCCTTTCTACACTATATAAAGGTGGAAATGTACATTGGAAACGTTTGGTTTAGCTGTTATAAAAGTTTGTTTTTTTAGTGCTGTAAATGCATTTTCAGCTCGCGCTGTACACATTTGCTATGAGAGGCATTATCTCATAAGGGAAATATTGGACAATCAAATTAATGACTGCCCAGGCTTCAGGATGTCTTTTTACACTATATAAGGGTGGAAATTTACATCGGAAACGTTTAGTTTAGCTGTTAATGAAGTTTCGTTTTTTTAGTGCTGAAAATTCATTGTCTGCTGGCGCTGTACACTTTTTCTAAGTGTTGCAATATCTCATGAAGGAAATACTGGACAATCAAATTAATGACTTTCCAGGCTTCAGGATGCCTTTCTACACTATATAAAGGTGGAAATGTACGTTGGAAACGTTTGGTTTAGCTGTTAATGAAGTTTCGTTTTTTTAGTGCTGAAAATTCATTGTCTGCTGACGCTGTACACTTTTTCTAAGTGTTGCAATATCTCATGAAGGAAATACTGGACAATCAAATTAATGACTTTCCAGGCTTCAGGATGTCTTTTTACACTATATAAAGGTGGAAATTTACATTGGAAACGTTTGGTTTAGCTGTTATAAAAGTTTGGTTTTTTAGTGCTGAAAATGCATTTTCAGCTCGCACTGTACACATTTGCTATGTGAGGCATTATCTCATAAGGGAAATACTGGACAATCAAATTAATGACTTCCCAGGCTTCAGGATGCCTTTTTACACTCTATAAATGTGGAAATTTACATTGGAAACGTTTGGTTTAGCTGTTAATGAAGTTTCGTTTTTTTAGTGCTGAAAATTCATTGTCTGCTGGCGCTGTACACTTTTTCTAAGTGTTGCAATATCTCATGAAGGAAATACTGGACAATCAAATTAATGACTTTCCAGGCTTCAGGATGCCTTTCTACACTATATAAAGGTGGAAATGTACATTGGAAACGTTTGGTTTAGCTGTTATAAAAGTTTGTTTTTTTAGTGCTGTAAATGCATTTTCAGCTCGCGCTGTACACATTTGCTATGAGAGGCATTATCTCATAAGGGAAATATTGGACAATCAAATTAATGACTGCCCAGGCTTCAGGATGTCTTTTTACACTATATAAGGGTGGAAATTTACATCGGAAACATTTAGTTTAGCTGTTAATGAAGTTTCGTTTTTTTAGTGCTGAAAATTCATTGTCTGCTGGCGCTGTACACTTTTTCTAAGTGTTGCAATATCTCATGAAGGAAATACTGGACAATCAAATTAATGACTTTCCAGGCTTCAGGATGCCTTTCTACACTATATAAAGGTGGAAATGTACATTGGAAACGTTTGGTTTAGCTGTTAATGAAGTTTCGTTTTTTTAGTGCTGAAAATTCATTGTCTGCTGGCGCTGTACACTTTTTCTAAGTGTTGCAATATCTCATGAAGGAAATACTGGACAATCAAATTAATGACTTTCCAGGCTTCAGGATGTCTTTTTACACTATATAAAGGTGGAAATTTACATTGGAAACGTTTGGTTTAGCTGTTATAAAAGTTTGGTTTTTTAGTGCTGAAAATGCATTTTCAGCTCGCACTGTACACATTTGCTATGTGAGGCATTATCTCATAAGGGAAATACTGGACAATCAAATTAATGACTTCCCAGGCTTCAGGATGCCTTTTTACACTCTATAAATGTGGAAATTTACATTGGAAACGTTTGGTTTAGCTGTTAATGAAGTTTCGTTTTTTTAGTGCTGAAAATTCATTGTCTGCTGGCGCTGTACACTTTTTCTAAGTGTTGCAATATCTCATGAAGGAAATACTGGACAATCAAATTAATGACTTTCCAGGCTTCAGGATGCCTTTCTACACTATATAAAGGTGGAAATGTACATTGGAAACGTTTGGTTTAGCTGTTATAAAAGTTTGGTTTTTTAGTGCTGTAAATGCATTTTCAGCTCGCGCTGTACACATTTGCTATGAGAGGCATTATCTCATAAGGGAAATATTAGACAATCAAATTAATGACTGCCCAGGCTTCAGGATGTCTTTTTACACTATATAAGGGTGGAAATTTACATTGGAAACGTTTAGTTTAGCTGTTATAAAAGTTGGGTTTTTTAGTGCTGAAAATGCATTTTCAGCTCGCACTGTACACATTTGCTATGTGAGGCATTATCTCATAAGGGAAATACTGGACAATCAAATTAATGACTTCCCAGGCTTCAGGATGCCTTTTTACACTCTATAAATGTGGAAATTTACATTGGAAACGTTTGGTTTAGCTGTTAATGAAGTTTCGTTTTTTTAGTGCTGAAAATTCATTGTCTGCTGGCGCTGTACACTTTTTCTAAGTGTTGCAATATCTCATGAAGGAAATACTGGACAATCAAATTAATGACTTTCCAGGCTTCAGGATGCCTTTCTACACTATATAAAGGTGGAAATGTACATTGGAAACGTTTGGTTTAGCTGTTATAAAAGTTTGTTTTTTTAGTGCTGTAAATGCATTTTCAGCTCGCGCTGTACACATTTGCTATGAGAGGCATTATCTCATAAGGGAAATATTGGACAATCAAATTAATGACTGCCCAGGCTTCAGGATGTCTTTTTACACTATATAAGGGTGGAAATTTACATCGGAAACGTTTAGTTTAGCTGTTAATGAAGTTTCGTTTTTTTAGTGCTGAAAATTCATTGTCTGCTGGCGCTGTACACTTTTTCTAAGTGTTGCAATATCTCATGAAGGAAATACTGGACAATCAAATTAATGACTTTTCAGGCTTCAGGATGCCTTTCTACACTATATAAAGGTGGAAATGTACATTGGAAACGTTTGGTTTAGCTGTTATAAAAGTTTGGTTTTTTAGTGCTGTAAATGCATTTTCAGCTCGCGCTGTACACATTTGCTATGAGAGGCATTTTCTCATAAGGGAAATATTGGACAATCAAATTAATGACTGCCCAGGCTTCAGGATGTCTTTTTACACTATATAAGGGTGGAAATTTACATTGGAAACGTTTAGTTTAGCTGTTAATGAAGTTTCGTTTTTTTAGTGCTGAAAATTCATTGTCTGCTGGCGCTGTACACTTTTTCTAAGTGTTGCAATATCTCATGAAGGAAATACTGGACAATCAAATTAATGACTTTCCAGGCTTCAGGATGCCTTTCTACACCATATAAAGGTGGAAATGTACATTGGAAACGTTTGGTTTAGCTGTTATAAAAGTTTGGTTTTTTAGTGCTGTAAATGCATTTTCAGCTCGCGCTGTACACATTTGCTATGAGAGGCATTTTCTCATAAGGGAAATATTGGACAATCAAATTAATGACTGCCCAGGCTTCAGGATGTCTTTTTACACTATATAAGGGTGGAAATTTACATTGGAAACGTTTAGTTTAGCTGTTAATGAAGTTTCGTTTTTTTAGTGCTGAAAATTCATTGTCTGCTGGCGCTGTACACTTTTTCTAAGTGTTGCAATATCTCATGAAGGAAATACTGGACAATCAAATTTATGACTTTCCAGGCTTCAGGATGCCTTTCTACACTATATAAAGGTGGAAATTTACATTGGAAACGTTTGGTTTAGCTGTTATAAAAGTTAGTTTTTTTAGTGCTTAAAATGCATTTTCAGCTCGCACTGTACACATTTGCTATGTGAGGCATTATCTCATAAGGGAAATACTGGACAATCAAATTAATGACTTCCCAGGCTTCAGGATGCCTTTCTACACTATATAAAGGTGGAAATTTACATTGGAAACGTTTAGTTTAGCTGTTATAAAAGTTTGGTTTTTTAGTGCTGTAAATGCATTTTCAGCTCGCGCTGTACACATTTGCGATGAGAGGCATTATCTCATAAGGGAAATATTGGACAATCAAATTAATGACTGCCCAGGCTTCAGGATGTCTTTTTACACTATATAAAGGTGGAAATTTACATTGGAAACGTTTGGTTTAGCTGTTATAAAAGTTAGGTTTTTTAGTGCTGAAAATGCATTTTCAGCTCGCACTGTACACATTTGCTATGTGAGGCATTATCTCATAAGGGAAATACTGGACAATCAAATTAATGACTTCCCAGGCTTCAGGATGCCTTTTTACACTCTATAAATGTGGAAATTTACATTGGAAACGTTTGGTTTAGCTGTTAATGAAGTTTCGTTTTTTTAGTGCTGAAAATTCATTGTCTGCTGGCGCTGTACACTTTTTCTAAGTGTTGCAATATCTCATGAAGGAAATACTGGACAATCAAATTAATGACTTTCCAGGCTTCAGGATGCCTTTCTACACTATATAAAGGTGGAAATTTACATTGGAAACGTTTGGTTTAGCTGTTAATGAAGTTTCGTTTTTTTTAGTGCTGAAAATTCATTGTCTGCTGGCGCTGTACACTTTTTCTAAGTGTTGCAATATCTCACGAAGGAAATACTGGACAATCAAATTAATGACTTTCCAGGCTTCAGGATGCCTTTCTACACTATATAAAGGTGGAAATTTACATTGGAAACGTTTGGTTTAGCTGTTATAAAAGTTTGTTTTTTTAGTGCTGTTGTAAATGCATTTTCAGCTCGCGCTGTACACATTTGCTACGAGAGGCATTATCTCATAAGGGAAATATTGGACAATCAAATTAATGACTGCCCAGGCTTCAGGATGTCTTTTTACACTATATAAAGGTGGAAATTTACATTGGAAACGTTTGGTTTAGCTGTTATAAAAGTTTGTTTTTTTAGTGCTGTAAATGCATTTTCAGCTCGCGCTGTACACATTTGCTATGAGAGGCATTATCTCATAAGGGAAATATTGGACAATCAAATTAATGGCTTCCCAGGCTTCAGGATGTCTTTTTACACTATATAAAGGTGGAAATTTACATTGGAAACGTTTGGTTTAGCTGTTATAAAAGTTTGTTTTTTTAGTGCTGTAAATGCATTTTCAGCTCGCACTGTACACATTTGCTATGTGAGGCATTATCTCATAAGGGAAATACTGGACAATCAAATTAATGACTTCCCAGGCTTCAGGATGCCTTTTTACACTCTATAAATGTGGAAATTTACATTGGAAACGTTTGGTTTAGCTGTTAATGAAGTTTCGTTTTTTTAGTGCTGAAAATTCATTGTCTGCTGGCGCTGTACACTTTTTCTAAGTGTTGCAATATCTCATGAAGGAAATACTGGACAATCAAATTAATGACTTTCCAGGCTTCAGGATGCCTTTCTACACTATATAAAGGTGGAAATTTACATTGGAAACGTTTGGTTTAGCTGTTATAAAAGTTTGGTTTTTTAGTGCTGTAAATGCATTTTCAGCTCGCGCTGTACACATTTGCTATGAGAGGCATTATCTCATAAGGGAAATATTGGACAATCAAATTAATGACTGCCCAGGCTTCAGGATGTCTTTTTACACTATATAAAAGTGGAAATTTACATTGGAAACGTTTGGTTTAGCTGTTATAAAAGTTTGTTTTTTTAGTGCTGTAAATGCATTTTCAGCTCGCACTGTACACATTTGCTATGAGAGGCATTATCTCATAAGGGAAATATTGGACAATCAAATTAATGACTGCCCAGGCTTCAGGATGTCTTTTTACACTATATAAGGGTGGAAATTTACATTGGAAACGTTTAGTTTAGCTGTTAATGAAGTTTCGTTTTTTTAGTGCTGAAAATTCATTGTCTGCTGGCGCTGTACACTTTTTCTAAGTGTTGCAATATCTCATGAAGGAAATACTGGACAATCAAATTAATGACTTTCCAGGCTTCAGGATGCCTTTCTACACTATATAAAGGTGGAAATGTAATTTGGAAACGTTTGGTTTAGCTGTTATAAAAGTTTGGTTTTTTAGTGCTGTAAATGCATTTTCAGCTCGCGCTGTACACATTTGCTATGAGAGGCATTATCTCATAAGGGAAATATTGGACAATCAAATTAATGACTGCCCAGGCTTCAGGATGTCTTTTTACACTATATAAAGGTGGAAATTTACATTGGAAACGTTTGGTTTAGCTGTTATAAAAGTTTGGTTTTTTAGTGCTGAAAATGCATTTTCAGCTCGCACTGTACACATTTGCTATGTGAGGCATTATCTCATAAGGGAAATACTGGACAATCAAATTAATGACTTCCCAGGCTTCAGGATGCATTTTTACACTCTATAAATGTGGAAATTTACATTGGAAACGTTTGGTTTAGCTGTTAATGAAGTTTCGTTTTTTTAGTGCTGAAAATTCATTGTCTGCTGGCGCTGTACACTTTTTCTAAGTGTTGCAATATCTCATGAAGGAAATACTGGACAATCAAATTAATGACTTTCCAGGCTTCAGGATGCCTTTCTACACTATATAAAGGTGGAAATGTACATTGGAAACGTTTGGTTTAGCTGTTATAAAAGTTTGGTTTTTTAGTGCTGTAAATGCATTTTCAGCTCGCGCTGTACACATTTGCTATGAGAGGCATTATCTCATAAGGGAAATATTAGACAATCAAATTAATGACTGCCCAGGCTTCAGGATGTCTTTTTACACTATATAAGGGTGGAAATTTACATTGGATACGTTTAGTTTAGCTGTTATAAAAGTTGGGTTTTTTAGTGCTGAAAATGCATTTTCAGCTCGCACTGTACACATTTGCTATGTGAGGCATTATCTCATAAGGGAAATACTGGACAATCAAATTAATGACTTCCCAGGCTTCAGGATGCCTTTTTACACTCTATAAATGTGGAAATTTACATTGGAAACGTTTGGTTTAGCTGTTAATGAAGTTTCGTTTTTTTAGTGCTGAAAATTCATTGTCTGCTGGCGCTGTACACTTTTTCTAAGTGTTGCAATATCTCATGAAGGAAATACTGGACAATCAAATTAATGACTTTCCAGGCTTCAGGATGCCTTTCTACACTATATAAAGGTGGAAATGTACATTGGAAACGTTTGGTTTAGCTGTTATAAAAGTTTGTTTTTTTAGTGCTGTAAATGCATTTTCAGCTCGCGCTGTACACATTTGCTATGAGAGGCATTATCTCATAAGGGAAATATTGGACAATCAAATTAATGACTGCCCAGGCTTCAGGATGTCTTTTTACACTATATAAGGGTGGAAATTTACATCGGAAACGTTTAGTTTAGCTGTTAATGAAGTTTCGTTTTTTTAGTGCTGAAAATTCATTGTCTGCTGGCGCTGTACACTTTTTCTAAGTGTTGCAATATCTCATGAAGGAAATACTGGACAATCAAATTAATGACTTTCCAGGCTTCAGGATGCCTTTCTACACTATATAAAGGTGGAAATGTACGTTGGAAACGTTTGGTTTAGCTGTTAATGAAGTTTCGTTTTTTTAGTGCTGAAAATTCATTGTCTGCTGACGCTGTACACTTTTTCTAAGTGTTGCAATATCTCATGAAGGAAATACTGGACAATCAAATTAATGACTTTCCAGGCTTCAGGATGTCTTTTTACACTATATAAAGGTGGAAATTTACATTGGAAACGTTTGGTTTAGCTGTTATAAAAGTTTGGTTTTTTAGTGCTGAAAATGCATTTTCAGCTCGCACTGTACACATTTGCTATGTGAGGCATTATCTCATAAGGGAAATACTGGACAATCAAATTAATGACTTCCCAGGCTTCAGGATGCCTTTTTACACTCTATAAATGTGGAAATTTACATTGGAAACGTTTGGTTTAGCTGTTAATGAAGTTTCGTTTTTTTAGTGCTGAAAATTCATTGTCTGCTGGCGCTGTACACTTTTTCTAAGTGTTGCAATATCTCATGAAGGAAATACTGGACAATCAAATTAATGACTTTCCAGGCTTCAGGATGCCTTTCTACACTATATAAAGGTGGAAATGTACATTGGAAACGTTTGGTTTAGCTGTTATAAAAGTTTGTTTTTTTAGTGCTGTAAATGCATTTTCAGCTCGCGCTGTACACATTTGCTATGAGAGGCATTATCTCATAAGGGAAATATTGGACAATCAAATTAATGACTGCCCAGGCTTCAGGATGTCTTTTTACACTATATAAGGGTGGAAATTTACATCGGAAACGTTTAGTTTAGCTGTTAATGAAGTTTCGTTTTTTTAGTGCTGAAAATTCATTGTCTGCTGGCGCTGTACACTTTTTCTAAGTGTTGCAATATCTCATGAAGGAAATACTGGACAATCAAATTAATGACTTTCCAGGCTTCAGGATGCCTTTCTACACTATATAAAGGTGGAAATGTACATTGGAAACGTTTGGTTTAGCTGTTAATGAAGTTTCGTTTTTTTAGTGCTGAAAATTCATTGTCTGCTGGCGCTGTACACTTTTTCTAAGTGTTGCAATATCTCATGAAGGAAATACTGGACAATCAAATTAATGACTTTCCAGGCTTCAGGATGTCTTTTTACACTATATAAAGGTGGAAATTTACATTGGAAACGTTTGGTTTAGCTGTTATAAAAGTTTGGTTTTTTAGTGCTGAAAATGCATTTTCAGCTCGCACTGTACACATTTGCTATGTGAGGCATTATCTCATAAGGGAAATACTGGACAATCAAATTAATGACTTCCCAGGCTTCAGGATGCCTTTTTACACTCTATAAATGTGGAAATTTACATTGGAAACGTTTGGTTTAGCTGTTAATGAAGTTTCGTTTTTTTAGTGCTGAAAATTCATTGTCTGCTGGCGCTGTACACTTTTTCTAAGTGTTGCAATATCTCATGAAGGAAATACTGGACAATCAAATTAATGACTTTCCAGGCTTCAGGATGCCTTTCTACACTATATAAAGGTGGAAATGTACATTGGAAACGTTTGGTTTAGCTGTTATAAAAGTTTGGTTTTTTAGTGCTGTAAATGCATTTTCAGCTCGCGCTGTACACATTTGCTATGAGAGGCATTATCTCATAAGGGAAATATTAGACAATCAAATTAATGACTGCCCAGGCTTCAGGATGTCTTTTTACACTATATAAGGGTGGAAATTTACATTGGAAACGTTTAGTTTAGCTGTTATAAAAGTTGGGTTTTTTAGTGCTGAAAATGCATTTTCAGCTCGCACTGTACACATTTGCTATGTGAGGCATTATCTCATAAGGGAAATACTGGACAATCAAATTAATGACTTCCCAGGCTTCAGGATGCCTTTTTACACTCTATAAATGTGGAAATTTACATTGGAAACGTTTGGTTTAGCTGTTAATGAAGTTTCGTTTTTTTAGTGCTGAAAATTCATTGTCTGCTGGCGCTGTACACTTTTTCTAAGTGTTGCAATATCTCATGAAGGAAATACTGGACAATCAAATTAATGACTTTCCAGGCTTCAGGATGCCTTTCTACACTATATAAAGGTGGAAATGTACATTGGAAACGTTTGGTTTAGCTGTTATAAAAGTTTGTTTTTTTAGTGCTGTAAATGCATTTTCAGCTCGCGCTGTACACATTTGCTATGAGAGGCATTATCTCATAAGGGAAATATTGGACAATCAAATTAATGACTGCCCAGGCTTCAGGATGTCTTTTTACACTATATAAGGGTGGAAATTTACATCGGAAACGTTTAGTTTAGCTGTTAATGAAGTTTCGTTTTTTTAGTGCTGAAAATTCATTGTCTGCTGGCGCTGTACACTTTTTCTAAGTGTTGCAATATCTCATGAAGGAAATACTGGACAATCAAATTAATGACTTTCCAGGCTTCAGGATGCCTTTCTACACTATATAAAGGTGGAAATGTACATTGGAAACGTTTGGTTTAGCTGTTATAAAAGTTTGTTTTTTTAGTGCTGTAAATGCATTTTCAGCTCGCGCTGTACACATTTGCTATGAGAGGCATTATCTCATAAGGGAAATATTGGACAATCAAATTAATGACTGCCCAGGCTTCAGGATGTCTTTTTACACTATATAAGGGTGGAAATTTACATCGGAAACGTTTAGTTTAGCTGTTAATGAAGTTTCGTTTTTTTAGTGCTGAAAATTCATTGTCTGCTGGCGCTGTACACTTTTTCTAAGTGTTGCAATATCTCATGAAGGAAATACTGGACAATCAAATTAATGACTTTCCAGGCTTCAGGATGCCTTTCTACACTATATAAAGGTGGAAATGTACATTGGAAACGTTTGGTTTAGCTGTTAATGAAGTTTCGTTTTTTTAGTGCTGAAAATTCATTGTCTGCTGGCGCTGTACACTTTTTCTAAGTGTTGCAATATCTCATGAAGGAAATACTGGACAATCAAATTAATGACTTTCCAGGCTTCAGGATGTCTTTTTACACTATATAAAGGTGGAAATTTACATTGGAAACGTTTGGTTTAGCTGTTATAAAAGTTTGGTTTTTTAGTGCTGAAAATGCATTTTCAGCTCGCACTGTACACATTTGCTATGTGAGGCATTATCTCATAAGGGAAATACTGGACAATCAAATTAATGACTTCCCAGGCTTCAGGATGCCTTTTTACACTCTATAAATGTGGAAATTTACATTGGAAACGTTTGGTTTAGCTGTTAATGAAGTTTCGTTTTTTTAGTGCTGAAAATTCATTGTCTGCTGGCGCTGTACACTTTTTCTAAGTGTTGCAATATCTCATGAAGGAAATACTGGACAATCAAATTAATGACTTTCCAGGCTTCAGGATGCCTTTCTACACTATATAAAGGTGGAAATGTACATTGGAAACGTTTGGTTTAGCTGTTATAAAAGTTTGGTTTTTTAGTGCTGTAAATGCATTTTCAGCTCGCGCTGTACACATTTGCTATGAGAGGCATTATCTCATAAGGGAAATATTAGACAATCAAATTAATGACTGCCCAGGCTTCAGGATGTCTTTTTACACTATATAAGGGTGGAAATTTACATTGGAAACGTTTAGTTTAGCTGTTATAAAAGTTGGGTTTTTTAGTGCTGAAAATGCATTTTCAGCTCGCACTGTACACATTTGCTATGTGAGGCATTATCTCATAAGGGAAATACTGGACAATCAAATTAATGACTTCCCAGGCTTCAGGATGCCTTTTTACACTCTATAAATGTGGAAATTTACATTGGAAACGTTTGGTTTAGCTGTTAATGAAGTTTCGTTTTTTTAGTGCTGAAAATTCATTGTCTGCTGGCGCTGTACACTTTTTCTAAGTGTTGCAATATCTCATGAAGGAAATACTGGACAATCAAATTAATGACTTTCCAGGCTTCAGGATGCCTTTCTACACTATATAAAGGTGGAAATGTACATTGGAAACGTTTGGTTTAGCTGTTATAAAAGTTTGTTTTTTTAGTGCTGTAAATGCATTTTCAGCTCGCGCTGTACACATTTGCTATGAGAGGCATTATCTCATAAGGGAAATATTGGACAATCAAATTAATGACTGCCCAGGCTTCAGGATGTCTTTTTACACTATATAAGGGTGGAAATTTACATCGGAAACGTTTAGTTTAGCTGTTAATGAAGTTTCGTTTTTTTAGTGCTGAAAATTCATTGTCTGCTGGCGCTGTACACTTTTTCTAAGTGTTGCAATATCTCATGAAGGAAATACTGGACAATCAAATTAATGACTTTCCAGGCTTCAGGATGCCTTTCTACACTATATAAAGGTGGAAATGTACGTTGGAAACGTTTGGTTTAGCTGTTAATGAAGTTTCGTTTTTTTAGTGCTGAAAATTCATTGTCTGCTGACGCTGTACACTTTTTCTAAGTGTTGCAATATCTCATGAAGGAAATACTGGACAATCAAATTAATGACTTTCCAGGCTTCAGGATGTCTTTTTACACTATATAAAGGTGGAAATTTACATTGGAAACGTTTGGTTTAGCTGTTATAAAAGTTTGGTTTTTTAGTGCTGAAAATGCATTTTCAGCTCGCACTGTACACATTTGCTATGTGAGGCATTATCTCATAAGGGAAATACTGGACAATCAAATTAATGACTTCCCAGGCTTCAGGATGCCTTTTTACACTCTATAAATGTGGAAATTTACATTGGAAACGTTTGGTTTAGCTGTTAATGAAGTTTCGTTTTTTTAGTGCTGAAAATTCATTGTCTGCTGGCGCTGTACACTTTTTCTAAGTGTTGCAATATCTCATGAAGGAAATACTGGACAATCAAATTAATGACTTTCCAGGCTTCAGGATGCCTTTCTACACTATATAAAGGTGGAAATTTACATTGGAAACGTTTGGTTTAGCTGTTATAAAAGTGTGGTTTTTTAGTGCTGTAAATGCATTTTCAGCTCGCGCTGTACACATTTGCTATGAGAGGCATTATCTCATAAGGGTAATATTGGACAATCAAATTAATGACTGCCCAGGCTTCAGGATGTCTTTTTACACTATATAAGGGTGGAAATTTACATTGGAAACGTTTAGTTTAGCTGTTAATGAAGTTTCGTTTTTTTAGTGCTAAAAATTCATTGTCTGCTGGCGCTGTACACTTTTTCTAAGTGTTGCAATATCTCATGAAGGAAATACTGGACAATCAAATTAATGACTTTCCAGGCTTCAGGATGCCTTTCTACACTATATAAAGGTGGAAATGTACATTGGAAACGTTTGGTTTAGCTGTTATAAAAGTTTGGTTTTTTAGTGCTGTAAATGCATTTTCAGCTCGCGCTGTACACATTTGCTATGAGAGGCATTATCTCATAAGGGAAATATTGGACAATCAAATTAATGACTGCCCAGGCTTCAGGATGTCTTTTTACACTATATAAAGGTGGAAATTTACATTGGAAACGTTTGGTTTAGCTGTTATAAAAGTTTGGTTTTTTTAGTGCTGAAAATGCATTTTCAGCTCGCACTGTCCACATTTGCTATGTGAGGCATTATCTCATAAGGGAAATACTGGACAATCAAATTAATGACTGCCCAGGCTTCAGGATGTCTTTTTACACTATATAAAGGTGGAAATGTACATTGGAAACGTTTGGTTTAGCTGTTATAAAAGTTTGTTTTTTTAGTGCTGTAAATGCATTTTCAGCTCGCGCTGTACACATTTGCTATGAGAGGCATTATCTCATAAGGGAAATATTGGACAATCAAATTAATGACTGCCCAGGCTTCAGGATGTCTTTTTACACTATATAAGGGTGGAAATTTACATCGGAAACGTTTAGTTTAGCTGTTAATGAAGTTTCGTTTTTTTAGTGCTGAAAATTCATTGTCTGCTGGCGCTGTACACTTTTTCTAAGTGTTGCAATATCTCATGAAGGAAATACTGGACAATCAAATTAATGACTTTCCAGGCTTCAGGATGCCTTTCTACACTATATAAAGGTGGAAATGTACATTGGAAACGTTTGGTTTAGCTGTTAATGAAGTTTCGTTTTTTTAGTGCTGAAAATTCATTGTCTGCTGGCGCTGTACACTTTTTCTAAGTGTTGCAATATCTCATGAAGGAAATACTGGACAATCAAATTAATGACTTTCCAGGCTTCAGGATGTCTTTTTACACTATATAAAGGTGGAAATTTACATTGGAAACGTTTGGTTTAGCTGTTATAAAAGTTTGGTTTTTTAGTGCTGAAAATGCATTTTCAGCTCGCACTGTACACATTTGCTATGTGAGGCATTATCTCATAAGGGAAATACTGGACAATCAAATTAATGACTTCCCAGGCTTCAGGATGCCTTTTTACACTCTATAAATGTGGAAATTTACATTGGAAACGTTTGGTTTAGCTGTTAATGAAGTTTCGTTTTTTTAGTGCTGAAAATTCATTGTCTGCTGGCGCTGTACACTTTTTCTAAGTGTTGCAATATCTCATGAAGGAAATACTGGACAATCAAATTAATGACTTTCCAGGCTTCAGGATGCCTTTCTACACTATATAAAGGTGGAAATTTACATTGGAAACGTTTGGTTTAGCTGTTATAAAAGTTTGGTTTTTTAGTGCTGTAAATGCATTTTCAGCTCGCGCTGTACACATTTGCTATGAGAGGCATTATCTCATAAGGGAAATATTGGACAATCAAATTAATGACTGCCCAGGCTTCAGGATGTCTTTTTACACTATATAAAAGTGGAAATTTACATTGGAAACGTTTGGTTTAGCTGTTATAAAAGTTTGTTTTTTTAGTGCTGTAAATGCATTTTCAGCTCGCACTGTACACATTTGCTATGAGAGGCATTATCTCATAAGGGAAATATTGGACAATCAAATTAATGACTGCCCAGGCTTCAGGATGTCTTTTTACACTATATAAAGGTGGAAATTTACATTGGAAACGTTTGGTTTAGCTGTTATAAAAGTTTGTTTTTTTTAGTGCTGAAAATGCATTTTCAGCTCGCACTGTACACATTTGCTATGTGAGGCATTATCTCATAAGGGAAATACTGGACAATCAAATTAATGACTGCCCAGGCTTCAGGATGTCTTTTTACACTATATAAAGGTGGAAATTTACATTGGAAACGTTTGGTTTAGCTGTTATAAAAGTTTGGTTTTTTAGTGCTGAAAATGCATTTTCAGCTCGCACTGTACACATTTGCTATGTGAGGCATTATCTCATAAGGGAAATACTGGACAATCAAATTAATGACTGCCCAGGCTTCAGGATGCCTTTTTACACTCTATAAATGTGGAAATTTACATTGGAAACGTTTGGTTTAGCTGTTAATGAAGTTTCGTTTTTTTAGTGCTGAAAATTCATTGTCTGCTGGCGCTGTACACTTTTTCTAAGTGTTGCAATATCTCATGAAGGAAATACTGGACAATCAAATTAATGACTTTCCAGGCTTCAGGATGCCTTTCTACACTATATAAAGGTGGAAATTTACATTGGAAACGTTTGGTTTAGCTGTTATAAAAGTTTGGTTTTTTAGTGCTGTAAATGCATTTTCAGCTCGCGCTGTACACATTTGCTATGAGAGGCATTATCTCATAAGGGAAATATTGGACAATCAAATTAATGACTGCCCAGGCTTCAGGATGTCTTTTTACACTATATAAAGGTGGAAATTTACATTGGAAACGTTTGGTTTAGCTGTTATAAAAGTTTGGTTTTTTAGTGCTGAAAATGCATTTTCAGCTCGCACTGTACACATTTGCTATGTGAGGCATTATCTCATAAGGGAAATACTGGACAATCAAATTAATGACTTCCCAGGCTTCAGGATGCCTTTTTACACTCTATAAATGTGGAAATTTACATTGGAAACGTTTGGTTTAGCTGTTAATGAAGTTTCGTTTTTTTAGTGCTGAAAATTCATTGTCTGCTGGCGCTGTACACTTTTTCTAAGTGTTGCAATATCTCATGAAGGAAATACTAGACAATCAAATTAATGACTTTCCAGGCTTCAGGATGCCTTTCTACACTATATAAAGGTGGAAATTTACATTGGAAACGTTTGGTTTAGCTGTTAATGAAGTTTCGTTTTTTTTAGTGCTGAAAATGCATTTTCAGCTCGCACTGTACACATTTGCTATGTGAGGCATTATCTCATAAGGGAAATACTGGACAATCAAATTAATGACTTTCCAGGCTTCAGGATGCCTTTCTACACTATATAAAGGTGGAAATTTACATTGGAAACGTTTGGTTTAGCTGTTAATGAAGTTTCGTTTTTTTAGTGCTGAAAATTCATTGTCTGCTGGCGCTGTACACTTTTTCTAAGTGTTGCAATATCTCATGAAGGAAATACTGGACAATCAAATTATTGACTTTCCAGGCTTCAGGATGCCTTTCTACACTATATAAAGGTGGAAATTTACATTGGAAACGTTTGGTTTAGCTGTTATAAAAGTTTGGTTTTTTAGTGCTGTAAATGCATTTTCAGCTCGCGCTGTACACATTTGCTATGAGAGGCATTATCTCATAAGGGTAATATTGGACAATCAAATTAATGGCTGCCCAGGCTTCAGGATGTCTTTTTACACTATATAAAGGTGGAAATTTACATTGGAAACGTTTAGTTTAGCTGTTAATGAAGTTTCGTTTTTTTAGTGCTGAAAATTCATTGTCTGCTGGCGCTGTACACTTTTTCTAAGTGTTGCAATATCTCATGAAGGAAATACTGGACAATCAAATTAATGACTTTCCAGGCTTCAGGATGCCTTTCTACACTATATAAAGGTGGAAATTTACATTGGAAACGTTTGGTTTAGCTGTTATAAAAGTTTGTTTTTTTAGTGCTGTAAATGCATTTTCAGCTCGCACTGTACACATTTGCTATGTGAGGCATTATCTCATAAGGGAAATACTGGACAATCAAATTAATGACTTCCCAGGCTTCAGGATGCCTTTTTACACTCTATAAATGTGGAAATGTACATTGGAAACGTTTGGTTTAGCTGTTATATAAGTTTGGTTTTTTAGTGCTGTAAATGCATTTTCAGCTCGCGCTGTACACATTTGCTATGAGAGGCATTATCTCATAAGGGAAATATTGGACAATCAAATTAATGACTGCCCAGGCTTCAGGATGTCTTTTTACACTATATAAGGGTGGAAATTTACATTGGAAACGTTTAGTTTAGCTGTTAATGAAGTTTCGTTTTTTTAGTGCTGAAAATTCATTGTCTGCTGGCGCTGTACACTTTTTCTAAGTGTTGCAATATCTCATGAAGGAAATACTGGACAATAAAATTAATGACTTTCCAGGCTTCCGGATGCCTTTCTACATTATATAAAGGTGGAAATGTACATTGGAAACGTTTGGTTTAGCTGTTATAAAAGTTTGTTTTTTTAGTGCTGTAAATGCATTTTCAGCTCGCGCTGTACACATTTGCTATGAGAGGCATTATCTCAAAAGGGAAATATTGGACAATCAAATTAATGACTGCCCAGGCTTCAGGATGTCTTTTTACACTATATAAAGGTGGAAACTTACATTGGAAACGTTTGGTTTAGCTGTTATAAAAGTTGGGTTTTTTAGTGCTGAAAATGCATTTTCAGCTCGCACTGTACACATTTGCTATGTGAGGCATTATCTCATAAGGGAAATACTGGACAATCAAATTAATGACTTCCCAGGCTTCAGGATGCCTTTTTACACTCTATAAATGTGGAAATTTACATTGGAAACGTTTGGTTTAGCTGTTAATGAAGTTTCGTTTTTTTAGTGCTGAAAATTCATTGTCTGCTGGCGCTGTACACTTTTTCTAAGTGTTGCAATATCTCATGAAGGAAATACTGGACAATCAAATTAATGACTTTCCAGGCTTCAGGATGCCTTTCTACACTATATAAAGGTGGAAATGTACATTGGAAACGTTTGGTTTAGCTGTTATAAAAGTTTGGTTTTTTAGTGCTGTAAATGCATTTTCAGCTCGCGCTGTACACATTTGCTATGAGAGGCATTATCTCATAAGGGAAATATTGGACAATCAAATTAATGACTGCCCAGGCTTCAGGATGTCTTTTTACACTATATAAGGGTGGAAATTTACATTGGAAACGTTTAGTTTAGCTGTTAATGAAGTTTCGTTTTTTTAGTGCTGAAAATTCATTGTCTGCTGGCGCTGTACACTTTTTCTAAGTGTTGCAATATCTCATGAAGGAAATACTGGACAATCAAATTAATGACTTTCCAGGCTTCAGGATGCCTTTCTACACTATATAAAGGTGGAAATGTACATTGGAAACGTTTGGTTTAGCTGTTATAAAAGTTTGTTTTTTTAGTGCTGTAAATGCATTTTCAGCTCGCGCTGTACACATTTGCTATGAGAGGCATTATCTCAAAAGGGAAATATTGGACAATCAAATTAATGACTGCCCAGGCTTCAGGATGTCTTTTTACACTATATAAAGGTGGAAATTTACATTGGAAACGTTTGGTTTAGCTGTTATAAAAGTTTGATTTTTTAGTGCTGAAAATGCATTTTCAGCTCGCACTGTACACATTTGCTATGTGAGGCATTATCTCATAAGGGAAATACTGGACAATCAAATTAATGACTTCCCAGGCTTCAGGATGCCTTTTTACACTCTATAAATGTGGAAATTTACATTGGAAACGTTTGGTTTAGCTGTTAATGAAGTTTCGTTTTTTTAGTGCTGAAAATTCATTGTCTGCTGGCGCTGTACACTTTTTCTAAGTGTTGCAATATCTCATGAAGGAAATACTGGACAATCAAATTAATGACTTTCCAGGCTTCAGGATGCCTTTCTACACTATATAAAGGTGGAAATTTACATTGGAAACGTTTGGTTTAGCTGTTATAAAAGTTTGGTTTTTTTAGTGCTGTAAATGCATTTTCAGCTCGCGCTGTACACATTTGCTATGAGAGGCATTGTCTCATAAGGGAAATATTGGACAATCAAATTAATGGCTGCCCAGGCTTCAGGATGTCTTTTTACTCTATATAAAGTTGGAAATTTACATTGGAAACGTTTAGTTTAGCTGTTAATGAAGTTTCGTTTTTTTAGTGCTGAAAATTCATTGTCTGCTGGCGCTGTACACTTTTTCTAAGTGTTGCAATATCTCATGAAGGAAATACTGGACAATCAAATCAATGACTTTCCAGGCTTCAGGATGCCTTTCTACACTATATAAAGGTGGAAATTTACATTGGAAACGTTTGGTTTAGCTGTTATAAAAGTTTGTTTTTTTAGTGCTGTAAATGCATTTTCAGCTCGCACTGTACACATTTGCTATGTGAGGCATTATCTCATAAGGGAAATACTGGACAATCAAATTAATGACTTCCCAGGCTTCAGGATGCCTTTTTACACTCTATAAATGTGGAAATTTACATTGGAAACGTTTGGTTTAGCTGTTAATGAAGTTTCGTTTTTTTAGTGCTGAAAATTCATTGTCTGCTGGCGCTGTACACTTTTTCTAAGTGTTGCAATATCTCATGAAGGAAATACTGGACAATCAAATTAATGACTTTCCAGGCTTCAGGATGCCTTTCTACACTATATAAAGGTGGAAATGTACATTGGAAACGTTTGGTTTAGCTGTTATAAAAGTTTGGTTTTTTAGTGCTGAAAATGCATTTTCAGCTCGCACTGTACACATTTGCTATGTGAGGCATTATCTCATAAGGGAAATACTGGACAATCAAATTAATGACTTCCCAGGCTTCAGGATGCCTTTTTACACTCTATAAATGTGGAAATTTACATTGGAAACGTTTGGTTTAGCTGTTAATGAAGTTTCGTTTTTTTAGTGCTGAAAATTCATTGTCTGCTGGCGCTGTACACCTTTTCTAAGTGTTGCAATATCTCATGAAGGAAATACTGGACAATCAAATTAATGACTTTCCAGGCTTCAGGATGCCTTTCTACACTATATAAAGGTGGAAATTTACATTGGAAACGTTTGGTTTAGCTGTTATAAAAGTTTGGGTTTTTAGTGCTGTAAATGCATTTTCAGCTCGCGCTGTACACATTTGCTATGAGAGGCATTATCTCATAAGGGAAATATTGGACAATCAAATTAATGACTGCCCAGGCTTCAGGATGTCTTTTTACACTATATAAAGGTGGAAATTTACATTGGAAACGTTTAGTTTAGCTGTTAATGAAGTTTCGTTTTTTTAGTGCTGAAAATTCATTGTCTGCTGGCGCTGTACACTTTTTCTAAGTGTTGCAATATCTCATGAAGGAAATACTGGACAATCAAATTAATGACTTTCCAGGCTTCAGGATGCCTTTCTACACTATATAAAGGTGGAAATTTACATTGGAAACGTTTGGTTTAGCTGTTATAAAAGTTTGGTTTTTTAGTGCTGTAAATGCATTTTCAGCTCGCGCTGTACACATTTGCTATGAGAGGCATTATCTCATAAGGGAAATATTGGACAATCAAATTAATGACTGCCCAGGCTTCAGGATGTCTTTTTACACTATATAAAGGTGGAAATTTACATTGGAAACGTTTGGTTTAGGTGTTATAAAAGTTTGGTTTTTTAGTGCTGAAAATGCATTTTCAGCTCGCACTGTACACATTTGCTATGTGAGGCATTATCTCATAAGGGAAATACTGGACAATCAAATTAATGACTTCCCAGGCTTCAGGATGCCTTTTTACACTCTATAAATGTGGAAATTTACATTGGAAACGTTTGGTTTAGCTGTTAATGAAGTTTCGTTTTTTTATTGCTGAAAATTCATTGTCTGCTGGCGCTGTACACTTTTTCTAAGTTTTGCAATATCTCATGTAGGAAATACTGGACAATCAAATTAATGACTTTCCAGGCTTCAGGATGCCTTTCTACACTTTATAAAGGTGGAAATTCACATTGGAAACGTTTGGTTTAGCGGCCACAGTACGTGAGAACACAGGACTGTGTGTCTGACGTGCTCCTCTGCAGCACGGGAGCGCCGCAGGGAACTGTGCTGGCTCCCTTCCTGTTCACCCTCTACACCTCGGACTACAAATACAATTCCACAACCTGTCACCTGCAGAAGTTCTCTGATGACTCTGCGATTGTCGGCCTCATCACTGACGATGACGATCGGGAGTACAGAGGGGTTACGCAGGGGTTCGTGGACTGGTGTCAGCAGAACCGCCTCCAAATCAACGCTGGGAAATCCAAAGAGCTGGTGGTGGATTTCCGCAAGCGTCGGCACTCTCCACCTGCACCAGTGAATATCCAGGGAACAGACGTTGAGAGGGTCTCAACTTACAAGTACCTGGGTGTTCATCTGAACAATAAACTGGACTGGAGCGACAACACAGACGCTCTCTATAGGAAGGGTCAGAGCAGACTCTTCCTACTCAGGCGGCTGAGGTCCTTTGGCGTTCGGGGAACACTCCTCAGGAACTTCTATGACTCGGTGGTTTCATCAGTCATCTTCTATGGAGTGGTCTCCTGGGCAGGAGGCATCTCGGGCCGAGACAAAAAGAGACTGGACAAACTAGTGAGGAGGGCCAGCTCTGTCCTGGGCTGCTCCCTGGACTCTGTGGACTCAGTGGGGGGCAGAAGGATGACGGCAAAACTGTCATCAATGCTGGACAAACCAGCCCACCCATTCAATGACACTCTGAGAACACTTTACAGCTCCTTCAGTGACAGACTTTTACACCCTCGCTGTACCAAAGAGAGATTTCGCCGCTCCTTCCTGCCAACTGCTGTCAGACTTTTTAACAAGAACATTGGGTCAGGCCTACAAACGGGAGGGCATTAGTGCAATTGTGCAGTCCTAGGATGCAATATTAACTACTACTGTACTTTCAGCCAAGGGTGTACTTAAATATTGACCAATGATGTATTTTGTTTACCATTACAGTATTCTTATTACAATACTTCTATCACTGTAGTATTTCCACCACTGCAGGATGTTCACTATTACAGTACTTTTATCATTGCAGTACTTTTATCATTGCAGTATTTTTCTATCATTGCGGTACTTTTACTATTACAGTACTTTTACCATTGCAGTACTTTTACCATTGCAGTACTTTCATCATTGCAGTATTTTTCTATCGTTGCAGTACTTTTACTATTACAGTACTTTTACCATTGCAGTATTTTCTATCATGCAGTACTTTTCTATCATTTCAGTACTCTTACCATTACAGTACTTTTATCATTGCAATATTTTTATGATTGCAGTATTTTCAATCATTCAGTAGTTTTTATCATTACAGCGTTTCCCCCTCCGTATAATGGACAAACATTAGGAGTGTTTCCTTACACTTAGATACGTTTATACTGTGTATATTTGCATGCTTTTTCTGAATGTCTGCTGCTAATGTTATACATTAACGGCTACATTACGCCGCCGACTCTGTGTGATCTATATCTTTGCTGCTGTAACACCTCAAATTTCCCCATTGTGGGACTAATAAAGGACATCTTATCTTATCTTATCTTATAAAAGTTTGGTTTTTTAGTGCTGTAAATGCATTTTCAGCTCGCGCTGTACACATTTGCTATGAGAGGCATTATCTCATAAGGGAAATATTGGACAATCAAATTAATGACTGCCCAGGCTTCAGGATGCCTTTCTACACTATATAAAGGTGGAAATTTACATTGGAAACGTTTGGTTTAGCTGTTATAAAAGTTTGGTTTTTTAGTGCTGAAAATGCATTTTCAGCTCGCACTGTACACATTTGCTATGTGAGGCATTATCTCATAAGGGAAATACTGGACAATCAAATTAATGACTTCCCAGGCTTCAGGATGCCTTTTTACACTCTATAAATGTGGAAATTTACATTGGAACCGTTTGGTTTAGCTGTTAATGAAGTTTCGTTTTTTTAGTGCTGAAAATTCATTGTCTGCTGGCGCTGTACACTTTTTCTAAGTGTTGCAATATCTCATGAAGGAAATACTGGACAATCAAATTAATGACTTTCCAGGCTTCATGATGCCTTTCTACACTATATAAAGGTGGAAATTTACATTGGAAACGTTTGGTTTAGCTGTTATAAAAGTTTGTTTTTTTAGTGCTGTAAATGCATTTTCAGCTCGCGCTGTACACATTTGCTATGAGAGGCATTATCTCATAAGGGAAATATTGGACAATCAAATTAATGACTGCCCAGGCTTCAGGATGTCTTTTTACACTATATAAAGGTGGAAATTTACATTGGAAACGTTTGGTTTAGCTGTTATAAAAGTTTGGTTTTTTAGTGCTGAAAATGCATTTTCAGCTCGCACTGTACACATTTGCTATGTGAGGCATTATCTCATAAGGGAAATACTGGACAATCAAATTAATGATTTCCCAGGCTTCAGGATGCCTTTTTACACTCTATAAATGTGGAAATTTACATTGGAAACGTTTGGTTTAGCTGTTAATGAAGTTTCGTTTTTTTAGTGCTGAAAATTCATTGTCTGCTGGCGCTGTACACTTTTTCTAAGTGTTGCAATTTCTCATGAAGGAAATACTGGACAATCAAATTAATGACTTTCCAGGCTTCAGGATGCCTTTCTACAGTATATAAAGGTGGAAATTTACATTGGAAACGTTTGGTTTAGCTGTTATAAAAGTTTGGTTTTTTAGTGCTGTATATGCATTTTCAGCTCGCGCTGTACACATTTGCTATGAGAGGCATTATCTCATAAGGGAAATATTGGACAATCAAATTAATGACTGCCCAGGCTTCAGGATGTCTTTTTACACTATATAAAGGTGGAAATTTACATTGGAAACGTTTAGTTTAGCTGTTAATGAAGTTTCGTTTTTTTAGTGCTGAAAATTCATTGTCTGCTGGCGCTGTACACTTTTTCTAAGTGTTGCAATATCTCATGAAGGAAATACTGGACAATCAAATTAATGACTTTCCAGGCTTCAGGATGCCTTTCTACACTATATAAAGGTGGAAATGTACATTGGAAACGTTTGGTTTAGCTGTTATAAAAGTTTGGTTTTTTAGTGCTGTAAATGCATTTTCAGCTCGCGCTGTACACATTTGCTATGAGAGGCATTATCTCATAAGGGAAATATTGGACAATCAAATGAATGACTGCCCAGGCTTCAGGATGTCTTTTTACACTATATAAAGGTGGAAATTTACATTGGAAACGTTTGGTTTAGCTGTTATAAAAGTTTGGTTTTTTAGTGCTGAAAATGCATTTTCAGCTCGCACTGTACACATTTGCTATGTGAGGCATTATCTCATAAGGGAAATACTGGACAATCAAATTAATGACTTCCCAGGCTTCAGGATGCCTTTTTACACTCTATAAATGTGGAAATTTACATTGGAAACGTTTGGTTTAGCTGTTAATGAAGTTTCGTTTTTTAGTGCTGAAAATTCATTGTCTGCTGGCGCTGTACACTTTTTCTAAGTGTTGCAATATCTCATGAAGGAAATACTGGACAATCAAATTAATGACTTTCCAGGCTTCAGGATGCCTTTTTACACTATATAAAGGTGGAAATTTACATTGGAAACGTTTGGTTTAGCTGTTATAAAAGTTTGGTTTTTTAGTGCTGTAAATACATTTTCAGCTCGCGCTGTACACATTTGCTATGAGAGGCATTATCTCATAAGGGAAATATTGGACAATAAAATTAATGACTGCCCAGGCTTCAGGATGTCTTTTTACACTATATAAAGGTGGAAATTTACATTGGAAACGTTTGGTTTAGCTGTTATAAAAGTATGGTTTTTTAGTGCTGAAAATGCATTTACAGCACGAAAAAAACAAACTTTTATAACAGCTAAACCAAACGTTTCCAATGTAAATTTCCACATTTATATAGTGTAAAAAGGCATCCTGAAGCCTGGGAAGTCATTAATTTGATTGTCCAGTATTTCCCTTATGAGATAATGCCTCACATAGCAAATGTGTACAGCGCGAGCTGAAAATGCATTTACAGCACTAAAAAACCAAACTTTTATAACAGCTAAACCAAACGTTTCCAATGTAAATTTCCACCTTTATATAGTGTAAAAAACATCCTGAAGCCTGGGCAGTCATTAATTTGATTGTCCAATATTTCCCTTATGAGATAATGCCTCTCATAGCAAATGTGTACAGTGCGAGCTGAAAATGCATTTACAGCACTAAAAAACCAAACTTTTATAACAGCTAAACCAAACGTTTCCAATGTAAATTTCCACCTTTATATAGTGTAGAAAGGCATCCTGAAGCCTGGAAAGTCATTAATTTGATTGTCCAGTATTTCCTACATGAGATATTGCAACACTTAGAAAAAGTGTACAGCGCCAGCAGACAATGAATTTGCAGCACTAAAAAAACGAAACTTCATTTACAGCTAAACCAAACGTTTCCAATGTAAATTTCCACATTTATATAGTGTAAAAAGGCATCCTGAAGCCTGGGAAGTCATTAATTTGATTGTCCAGTATTTCCCTTATGAGATAATGCCTCACATAGCAAATGTGTACAGCGCGAGCTGAAAATGCATTTACAGCACTAAAAAAACAAACTTTTATAACAGCTAAACTAAACGTTTCCAATGTAAATTTTCACCTTTATATAGTGTAAAAAGACATCCTGAAGCATGGGCAGTCATTAATTTGATTGTCCAATATTTCCCTTATGAGATAATGCCTCTCATAGCAAATGTGTACAGCGCGAGCTGAAAATGCATTTACAGCACTAAAAAACCAAACTTTTATAACAGCTAAACCAAACGTTTCCAATGTAAATTTCCACCTTTATATAGTGTAGAAAGGCATCCTGAAGCCTGGAAAGTCATTAATTTGATTGTCCAGTATTTCCTTTATGAGATATTGCAACACTTAGAAAAAGTGTACAGCGCCAGCAGACAATGAATTTGCAGCACTAAAAAAACGAAACTTCATTAACAGCTAAACCAAACGTTTCCAACGTAAATTTCCACCTTTATATAGTGTAAAAAGATATCCTGAAGCCTGGGCAGTCATTAATTTGATTGTCCAATATTTTCCTTATGAGATAATGCCTCTCATAGCAAATGTGTACAGCGCGAGCTGAAAATGCATTTACAGCACTAAAAAACCAAACTTTTATAACAGCTAAACCAAACGTTTCCAATGTAAATTTCCACAATTATATAGTGTAAAAAGGTCTCCTGAAGCCTGGGAAGTCATTAATTTGATTGTCCAGCATTTCCATTATGAGATAATGTCTCACATAGCAAATGTGTACAGCGCGAGCTGAAAATGCATTTACAGCACTAAAAAACCAAACTTTTATAACAGCTAAACCAAACGTTTACAATGTAAATTTCCACCTTTATATAGTGTAAAAAGGCATCCTGAAGCCTGGAAAGTCATTAATTTGATTGTCCAGTATTTCCTTCATGAGAAAATGCAACACTTAGAAAAAGTGTACAGCGCCAGCAGACAATGAATATGCAGCACTAAAAAAACGAAACTTCATTAACAGCTAAACCAAACGTTTCCAATGTAAATTTCCACATTTATATAGTGTAAAAAGGCATCCTGAAGCCTGGGAAGTCATTAATTTGATTGTCCATTATTTCCCTTATGAGATAATGCCTCACATAGCAAATGTGTACAGCGCGAGCTGAAAATGCATTTACAGCACTAAAAAAACAAACTTTTATAACAGCTAAACTAAACGTTTCCAATGTAAATTTCCACCTCTATATAGTGTAAAAAGGTCTCCTGAAGCCTGGTAAGTCATTAATTTGATTGTCCAGTATTTCCCTTATGGGATAATGCCTCACATAGCAAATGTGTACAGCGCGAGCTGAAAATGCATTTACAGCACTAAAAAACCAAACGTTTATAACAGCTAAACCAAACGTTTCCAATGTAAATTTCCACCTTTATATAGTGTAAAAAGGCATCCTGAAGCCTGGAAAGTCATTAATTTGATTGTCCAGTATTTCCTTCATGAGATATTGCAACACTTAGAAAAAGTGTACAGCGCCAGCAGACAATGAATTTGCAGCACTAAAAAAACGAAACTTCATTAAGAAGCTAAACCAAACGTTTCCAATGTAAATTTCCACATTTATATAGTGTAAAAAGGCATCCTGAAGCCTGGGAAGTCATTAATTTGATTGTCCAGTATTTCCTTCATGAGATATTGCAACACTTAGAAAAAGTGTACAGCGCCAGCAGACAATGAATTTGCAGCACTAAAAAAACGAAACTTCATTAACAGCTAAACCAAACGTTTCCAATGTAAATTTCCACATTTATATAGTGTAAAAAGGCATCCTGAAGCCTGGGAAGTCATTAATTTGATTGTCCAGTATTTCCCTTATGAGATAATGCCTCACATAGCAAATGTGTACAGCGCGAGCTGAAAATGCATTTACAGCACTAAAAAAACAAACTTTTATAACAGCTAAACTAAACGTTTCCAATGTAAATTTCCACCTTTATATAGTGTAAAAAAGACATCCTGAAGCCTGGGCAGTCATTAATTTGATTGTCCAATATTTCCCTTATGAGATAATGCCTCACATAGCATTTACAGCACTAAAAACCAAACTTTTATAACAGCTAAACCAAACGTTTCCAATGTAAATTTCCACCTTTATATAGTGTAGAAAGGCATCCTGAAGCCTGGAAAGTCATTAATTTGATTGTCCAGTATTTCCTTCATGAGATATTGCAACACTTAGAAAAAGTGTACAGCGCCAGCAGACAATGAATTTTCAGCACTAAAAAAACGAAACTTCATTAACAGCTAAACCAAACGTTTCCAATGTAAATTTCCACATTTATATAGTGTAAAAAGGCATCCTGAACCCTGGGAAGTCATTAATTTGATTGTCCAGTATTTCCCTTATGAGATAATGCCTCACATAGCAAATGAGTACAGCGCGAGCTGAAAATGCATTTACAGCACTAAAAAACCAAACTTTTATAACAGCTAAACCAAACGTTTCCAATGTAAATTTCCACCTTTATATAGTGTAAAAAGACATCCTGAAGCCTGGGCAGTCATTAATTTGATTGTCCAGTATTTCCCTTATGAGATAATGCCTCACATAGCAAATGTGTACAGCGCGAGCTGAAAATGCATTTACAGCACTAAAAAACCAAACTTTTATAACAGCTAAACCAAACGTTTCCAATGTAAATTTCCACCTTTATATAGTGTAAAAAGACATCCTGAAGCCTGGGCAGTCATTAATTTGATTGTCCAGTATTTCCCTTATGAGATAATGCCTCACATAGCAAATGTGTACAGCGCGAGCTGAAAATGCATTTACAGCACTAAAAAACCAAACTTTTATAACAGCTAAACCAAACGTGTCCAATGTAAATTTCCACCTTTATATGGTGTAGAAAGGCATCCTGAAGCCTGGAAAGTCATGAATTTGATTGTCCAGTATTTCCTTCATGAGATATTGCAACACTTAGAAAAAGTGTACAGCGCCAGCAGACAATGAATTTGCAGCACTAAAAAAACGAAACTTCATTTCCAGCTAAACCAAACGTTTCCAATGTAAATTTCCACATTTATATAGTGTAAAAAGGCATCCTGAAGCCTGGGAAGTCATTAATTTGATTGTCCAGTATTTCCCTTATGAGATAATGCCTCACATAGCAAATGTGTACAGCGCGAGCTGAAAATGCATTTACAGCACTAAAAAAACAAACTTTTATAACAGCTAAACTAAACGTTTCCAATGTAAATTTTCACCTTTATATAGTGTAAAAAGACATCCTGAAGCCTGGGCAGTCATTAATTTGATTGTCCAATATTTCCCTTATGAGATAATGCCTCTCATAGCAAATGTGTACAGCGCGAGCTGAAAATGTATTTACAGCACTAAAAAACCAAACTTTTATAACAGCTAAACCAAACGTTTCCAATGTAAATTTCCACCTTTATATAGTGTAGAAAGGCATCCTGAAGCCTGGAAAGTCATTAATTTGATTGTCCAGTATTTCCTTCATGAGATATTGCAACACTTAGAAAAAGTGTACAGCGCCAGCAGACAATGAATTTGCAGCACTAAAAAAACGAAACTTCATTAACAGCTAAACCAAACGTTTCCAATGTAAATTTCCACCTTTATATAGTGTAGAAAGGCATCCTGAAGCCTGGGCAGTCATTAATTTGATTGTCCAATATTTCCCTTATGAGATAATGCCTCTCATAGCAAATGTGTACAGCGTGAGCTGAAAATGCATTTACAGCACAAAAAAAACAAACTTATATAACAGCTAAACCAAACGTTTCCAATGTAAATTTCCACCTTTATATAGTGTAAAAAGACATCCTGAAGCCTGGGAAGTCATTAATTTGATTGTCCAGTATTTCCCTTATGAGATAATGCCTCACCATAGCAAATGTGTACAGCGCGAGCTGAAAATGCATTTACAGCACTAAAAAACCAAACTTTTATAACAGCTAAACCAAACGTTTCCAATGTAAATTTCCACCTTTATATAGTGTAAAAGGGCATCCTGAAGCCTGGGAAGTCATTAATTTGATTGTCCAGTATTTCCCTTTTGAGATAATGCCTCACATAGCAAATGTGTACAGCGCGAGCTGAAAATGCATTTACAGCACTAAAAAACCAAACTTTTATAACAGCTAAACCAAACGTTTCCAATGTAAATTTCCACCTTTATATAGTGTAAAAAGGCATCCTGAAGCCTGGGAAGTCATTAATTTGATTGTCCAGTATTTCCCTTATGAGATAATGCCTCACATAGCAAATGTGTACAGCGCGAGCTGAGAATGCATTTACAGCACTAAAAAAACAAACTTTTATAACAGCTAAACCAAACGTTTCCAATGTAAATTTCCACCTTTATATAGTGTAGAAAGGCATCCTGAAGCCTGGAAAGTCATTAATTTGATTGTCCAGTATTTCCTTCATGAGATATTGCAACACTTAGAAAAAGTGTACAGCGCCAGCAGACAATGAATTTGCAGCACTAAAAAAACGAAACTTCATTAACAGCTAAACCAAACGTTTCCAATGTAAATTTCCACATTTATATAGTGTAAAAAGGCATCCTGAAGCCTGGGAAGTCATTAATTTGATTGTCCAGTATTTCCTTCATGAGATATTGCAACACTTAGAAAAAGTGTACAGCGCCAGCAGACAATGAATTTGCAGCACTAAAAAAACGAAACTTCATTAACAGCTAAACCAAACGTTTCCAATGTAAATTTCCACATTTATATAGTGTAAAAATGCATCCTGAAGCCTGGGAAGTCATTAATTTCTTTGTCCAGTATTTCCTTCATGAGATACAGCAACACTTAGAAAAAGTCTGTGTGACAGCCTGGAGAGACTGCTGACAGGAGGGAATAGACCCCACTGGGGCTGACATGGGCTAGCTACCCATGCTGGCAGTCTCTGACACTGTGTTCAGTTTGTTGGAGACACCCGCCAAGTGCTACAGAAAGTCTACAAAGAATGACACCCCTACAGCCTGCGAGAGCGGGGGCGCAAGATGGCTCAATGACTGACCACACGGTTACAGACCTAGGAACAAACATGACTACGAGCAAGAACACGGTGCATGAGACAATGGCAGCAGGACACTCACTTCAGGTCTGCACCTGTGGCTGGGCAAAAGTAACATCAGTTACAGGGTTGAAGATCCACCAAGGAAAGAAGCGGTGTTTGGGAAAGCCGAGTCAAGGGCCTCGCATTGACCAATACTTCTTACGAAGTAATGCGTCAAATCAGTCGAGTGAAGCACAGCGACGGGAAAAAAACCAAAGTTCGCAGAGCATCAGCCCCCCTGTCACTGAGGAGGGTATTATAAACACAGAATTGCAGGAGGTAGAACCCACCCAGCCACAGAGACCTCCCAAAGAGAACAAGATCAAAGGGCACAGACAGAGTGTGAGGTGGCCCAAAACTATTGAGAAGAGAGAGTGGGAAACCGTCAATAACGACCTGGTGAAAATGTTGGAGCAACAAGTGGGCACTGCAGAGAGAAAGCTGGAACACATCGGTGACATCATCTACCACTATGGAGAGGAGCGCTTTGGAGTGAACAGCTGGAAAACCACCAACAAAATACCACCACCAACCAAACCTAGGAGGCAACAAGAGATAGAGAGACTGATCAGGGAAAGAAGGGACCTGCGGAAACAGTGGAGAAAAGCCTCTGATCCAGAGAGAGAAGGTCTCATGCTGCTCCATGGGGACATCAAGCTCCGGTTGAAAACCTTACGAAGAGCAGAGAACTTGAGGAAACTTCGCAGGAAGAAGGAACACACAAGAACCCTGTTCTATAAAAATCCCTTCAAGTTTGTCAAAGATCTCTTCGCTAAGGACAAAAGCGGGTTCCTGCAAACTTCAAAGAAGGAACTTGAAGAGCACCTGGAAAAGGTCTACCAAGACACGAAAAGGCATGAACAGCTAGCCATCCCACATGATATCCCCCCCATTCGACCACCAGAGGTCAACATCGAGACCGGCCCTCCAAAATGGAAAGAAGTGGAGAACATGGTGGGCGTGCAAGATCAGGATCTGCACCAGGACCAAATGGAGTGTCATATAAGCTCTACAAGAACTCACCAGATGTCCTACGCTATCTTTGGAGGCTAATGAGAATCGTCTGGCAGAAGGGGATAATACCAAAGGCATGGCGAAGGGCTGGAGGTGTACTAATTCCAAAAGAGAAGGACGCAGATATCAGTCAATTTTGGCCAATCAGCCTTCTCAACGTTGAAGGGAAAATCTTTTTCAGCGTCTTGACACACACCACCTACCTGGAGAAAAAACGAGTACATTGACACATCCGTACAAAAGGCTGGAATTTCTGGATTCTCTGGCTGCTTGGAGCACACCAGTATGATCTGGCATCAGATTCAAGCAGCGAAGAAGAACAAAGGGGATCTTCATGTCATCTTTCTCGACCTAGCCAATGCCTTTGGTTCAGTTCCGCATAGCCTTCTCTGGGAGTCCTTCAACTTCTTCCGCGTTCCAACATCCATCACTACCTTGGTAAAATCCTACTTTGAAGACCTGCAGCTGTGCTTCACAACACCCGACTTCAAAACATCATGGCAGCAAGTAGAAGTAGGCATCATGGCAGGTTGCACGATCTCACCCCTGGCCTTTACAATGGCCATGGAGGTCATCATCAGGGCCTCAAAATGGGTGGCGGGGTGAGCGAACCAGGAACGGGATCCGCCTTCCACCGTCCGAGTATATATGGACGACATGACCACTCTGACCACCACTGCAGCTTGCACCAGGCGGCTACTTGGTAAGCTGCAGGAAAACATCAGCTGGGCCCGGATGAAAATCAAGCCGAACAAGTCACGTAGCATCTCGATAATCAAGGGAGAGCTAAAAGACGTGAAGTTCTGCATTGGTGACGAACCAATACCAACGGTGGCAGAACAACCTGTCAAAAGCCTGGGCAGATGGTATGACTCAAGTCTTAAGGATAAAAACCAGGTGCAGCAGCTAAGACAGGATATCATCAACGACCTGAACAACATCAACAAGACTCCACTACCAGGGAAGCTCAAGCTCTGGTGTCTGCAATTTGGGCTTCTCCCTCTCGTGATGTGGCCACTCACTGTCTACGAGGTCCCACTAACAACTGTGGAGAAGATGGAGCGAGCCATCACAGTATATGTGAAACAGTGGCTTGGTGTCCCACGCTGTCTGAATAACATCAGCCTCTATGGCAAAGGAGTCCTCGAACTGCCCATCACAAGTCTCACTGAAGAATACAAGTGCTCTAAAGTGAGACTACAGATGACGCTGACGGACTCCAGAGACCGGACCATCAGTGAAACGGCACCACCCCTGTCAACTGCACGGAAATGGACACCATCCAGTGCAGTGCAGCATGCCACAGCAGCCCTGAGGCACAGCGATATTGTGGGACACGTCCAGAGGGGAAGAGGAGGCTTTGGCCTTACAGCAAGCAAACCAACTTGGTGTAAGGCCTCAACCGCAGAGAGGAAAAAAATGGTCGTGGAGGAGGTGCGCCGCCAGGAAGAGGCTGAAAGGTCTGCAAAGGCTGTCTCGCTTGCCAAGCAGGGACAGTGGATGAGGTGGGAAGGCCTGGAGAAAAGAAAGCTTGGCTGGAGGGATCTCTGGGAGATGGAAGCTAGCAACATCAGCTTCATCATCAGAGCTACCAATGACGTGCTGCCATCCCCAAAAAACCTCCACCAGTGGTATGGCGAAGATCCAACCTGTGCCCTCTGCCCAACACCAGCAACTCTCAAACACATCCTGACTGGTTGTAAGACCAGCCTCACACAAGGCCGCTATACCTGGAGGCACAACCAGGTCCTCAAGAGCTTGGCAGCAGTGCTTGAAAGCAGGAGAACTACCATCAACTCCTTGCCCTTAAGAGCCACCACTACCATTACAGCACCAAAATTTGTCCGAGAGGGACAGGAAAAGCCCAACCATCCTTTTCTCAAGCCAGAAGTTGGTCAGCTAACCAAGGCTCGGGATTGGAAGATGCTGGTCGATATAGGTCAGCAACTAATCTTCCCAGCAGAGATTGCAACCACCACCCTAAGGCCAGACTTAGTGCTGTGGTCCCATTCATTGAAGACTGTCTACATTGCAGAGCTCACAGTCCCGTGGGAAAATGCAGTTGAAGAGGCCTATGAGCGTAAGAAGTTGCGCTACACTGAACTGGCGGCGGACGCACAACAACGAGGGTGGAAAGCCAAGGTCTATCCCGTCGAAGTTGGATGCAGAGGGTTTCTGGCCTCATCAACCATCAAGCTGCTGAAAGACCTGGGAATCCATGGACAGGCTCTGCGGCACACAGTCAGATCGCTCTCTAAAGCGGCTGAAAGAAGCAGCCAGTGGATCTGGATGAAGAGGAAGGACCCCTACTGGGCTCATAGATCAGCAACATGACCCCCGTCCCCCCTCCCCATCCCACCACTAATCTGCGTCATCCCACTTCAGTACCCAGGGCAGAACCATCCACCACAGTTAATTGGGCATGGGACATAAGCGCGGGCGTGATCAACCGGCCGCTGGCCACCATCGATGAGGGTGTCTAGTGATAAAGGCCGAAACACCCAGTGATTTGATGGAACACTACTGACGATGTGTCCCAAATTGACATCTTTCCCATTCCAACCATGAGACACAACCCCCATGCCACTCTCCATAGCAAGCCTAACCTCATGAGAATACCATCTATCGGCACAATGGACAGTTTACCATCACGTCCATGTTTTTATGATTCTGCTATGTGAGGCATTATCTCATAAGGGAAATACTGGACAATCAAATTAATGACTGTCCAGGCTTCAGGATGTCTTTTTCCACGATATAAAGGTGGAATCTTTCATTGGAAACGTTTGGTTTAGCTGTTATAGAAGTTTGGGTTTTTATTGTGCTGCAAATGCATTTTCAGCTTGCGCTGTGCACATTTGCAAAGTGAGGCAATATCTCATAAGGGAAATACTGGACAATCAAATTAATGACTGTCCAGTCTTCAGTATGTCAGTTTACACTATATAAAGGAAGAAATTTACATTGGAAACGTTGAATTAAGCTGTTATAGAAATGTGGTAGTTTAGTACTGCAAATGCATTTTCAGCTCGCGCTGTACACATTTTCTAAGTGAAGCATTATCTCATGAGGGAAAGACTGGACAATCAAATTAATGACTGTCCAGTCTTCAGTATGTCAGTTTACACTATTGTTAGGTTGAAGATATATTTTATCCCATATTTTACTCTATTAGTATTGCAAAAGAATTGTTCCACAGCGTGACCTATGTTTGACCATATGGATGAGAAGACTTCAAGAGAAGCGGATGCCTGAAGACAGGATCAACGTCTACAACATCAAAGGAGGTGTGCCGAGACACACCTCTGAACCAAAAGGACTGAGACTTTAGTGCCAGAGCACTAAAAGGCATATCTGCCTTTTCAATCAGTAAATGACTGCCATTGATGTCTGTCTTTCCTCTTGTGTCTGAAATGTTTACATGTTCCTGCTGGTGCTCCCCCCTTCGTTCCTTAGTGCAAATACATTGTATTGTTTAGGGACTTCCCAAATAAAATAGAGGGCTCGGCGGAGTGTGCTCCAGAACGAAGTTGGAGATGTAACTGAGCACACCTCCGTTCGTTCTCCTCGCGAGTAAAAGATCAACTCTTGTCTTCCTTTCATTCATTTTGCCTTTGTTCAGTGAATGCTTAGGTGATTGAACCTGACATTATTTTGGTCCTTCGAGCGGGAAGCCAAGATACCTGAGGATTCCAGCGGGTGTGGTGAACTCCAGAAAGACCATGGCCATGGCAGGCTCACTAGAGAGAGCCTAAAAATCCTTTTCCAGGACTGGACCTCACCCCACCAGCTGGGATCTGACGGTTGACGGCGATCCAATGGAGGGAAGACAACAGTGGTGAGATATTTTTTTTTAGGGGGGAAGTGACTGACTGGAGGTCATTGCGCGTTAAGAATAAATAAATAAGTGTTCAGAATAAATAAATGAGCATTAAGAATAAATAAATAAAAATAAAACATAAAAAAGAAAAAAAAGCAAAGAAAGACATGAAGTAGAGATGAAATAAGAAAAGAGAAAGAAAGAAAGATAGAGAAAAGAGAAAGAAATTGTGTATAGATAAGAAATCCTGTGCATACTAGTCGATGGCAGGTCCATGAAGGACAGTGGAGTGAGAAATAAAAAAACCCTGTGAATACTAGTCAATGGCAGGTATATGACGGCGGAGTCCGAGAAATTCCGTGGAGAAAGTAGGACGGCGGAGTCTGTGTGTACACTTAAATTCCGTGTGTGAATGTTTGCGCAAACCGTATGTAAAGTGAGTGAACGGTGTGATTGGGGATTACAAATACCACTTGGTATTTTATCCGATGTAATACAGTAGGGTTGTACACAGCAGACTGGTGTGGATGCAAAGGCAATAATTCTCCACCTGAAAAGGTTGAATTGAGAATTACCACAACAGGAAATTTGAGTTGCTGTCCTACTGATGAGAAACCAGTTTTTAGAACACCTTAGGTGTTGACAAACTGGTCCAAATTTTCTAAAATGGGGATATTAGGTAGTAAAATAAAACCCAGGGATACGCTGCAGTGTAGAGATTGGAAGTTCATCGAAAAACAGGATCCTGATAAAACTCAGTATTTAGATACATGGATAACTGAACATGGCTTTAATGGTCAGTTAAATACACAAAAAATAGCCGCATTGCAGGGATCAATCATAGGAAAGACGAAAAAGACCCCAAAAAGATGAAGAAAAATGGCTTTGAGGAAACAGAATATTGGATGAGGGTAGCCTTAAAAAGAGAAGAGGGATACAGGAAACAAAAAGAGAATGAAAACAAAATAAGCAAAGGAAAGGAATGCGAAAAGTCAGATAGAGCAAATTACACTGAAATAGGAAGAGTAAAACAAAAGGATGATGAGACTTTTGAGCAACACAAAGTGAGAATGACAGCTGTGTTTAAAAATCACAGCGGGCTACAGGAAAATGGTAATGTAAATGGGCCATTTCAACAGCAGTTGAAGAATGCTTTACATGCAGGCTCAAGAGAGGTAATTCATAAGTGGGTAAATAAACATTTCATTTGCCTGCCAACAGGTACCCTGGAGGAGTATGTAAATCACGCCCTCCATGCTGAGAAGATAGAAAATAAAAAGAAGCAGAGGTCTATAGACAGGACAGGTCAGGTAGGACAGGTAGGACAGGAGGTCTTTTATCGAGGTGGAAAGGGCCTAGGTAGCTTTAGAGGACAAAGGGGCAGACGACAGAGAGGAGGAAGAATAGGAAGAGGAGCAAACAGGCAAAATACATCAGGCTGCTGGCGTTGTGGGAAAGAAGGCCATATAGCAAGAGATTGCCCTGAGAAAAAGCAACCTTCAGCATGACTAGGATAGGAAGCATCTAAACAGGATTTAGAGGCTGATCAAGGAACAGATGAGTTTCTAGATGAAGAGGTCCTCCTAAATTTACAAGAGATATTGGCCTTTGATGAAATAACTGAGCTGAAATAACCTTATTGGTAAATGGGTCACCAATTACCTTTTTATGTGACACTGGTGCATGTAGGATTGCTTGTAATAAATTAATTCCAAATGATAGAGCAAGAGAAATGTGTCATAGTCAGATTTGCAAGTGGAAAACTGTCTAGAGTAACAGAATTAGAACCTGTGTGGTTGAGGGACCCAGAAGGACACTGAGTTGGTTGCATGAATTGAAATTAGGTTTACTTTTACAGAACAATGAGAGCCCAAGTTGTGGGGATGTGATTAATTTACAGAAAAAGATTATTGATGGCACAATTTATACTTACATGATCCGACAGACAAGGTATATCATTCTGATGATGGGTTTTACTTAATTGTATACTTGTGTCTTTTTCAGAAAGAGAGGAGTAGGTGTTGTGAAATCTTAATTGAATGAAGAAGTGAGCATGAGAAACCCTTGTAGGAGCATAGGTGTTTCCTGATTTTGTAGTTTTTGATTTGATACCTTGATAGTTTTGAGTGGCTTTGGTAAGGCTACAGTGAATTTGGAAAATTAAAAAAAAAAAAGGAGTGAGGAAAGTTTGACAGAGGGCAATGGGTATTGGTGTAATCGTAACTCATGAGTGTGCTGTAACAAAGAGTTAACAGCTCTTTGAAGTTAGATGCTCGTTCCCAAGTAGGGGGAGGAAGTCAGAGAGAGAGTTTGGTGATTGAAGAAGGTGTGACTTGAACAAATGAATAAGGATAAGAATTAGGTTCTGCTGTAAGGATGATTTGAAGAAATAAATATGTTATGTTTCATACTTCAGTTGATGATCTTTCTATTAAGGTAACTGTAGTTAGTAACTGGAATGAAATGCACAGATGGAAATGACACGGAAAAAAAAGATGGTAATTTGATAAGAAGGGCTAGTATTTACATTAGAAATAGAAATAGAAATAGAAATAGAAATCCCTTTATTGTCATTGTACTCAAGTGTGCAACGAGATTAGAGGGCTCCCCTCTCCAGTGCAATACAACAATAATACAGACAAATATATAAATTAGATAAATAAATAAGACTGAATAGGGCATATAGAAACACATCACAATGCTGTTTTGCAAGGTTAGGGTGGTCTCGTGTGTGTGTGAGAGTTCAGTATGGAGATGGCTCTCGGAAAGAAACTGTTTCTCAGTCTATTGGTCCTTGATTTGATGCATCTGTAGCGCCTGCCAGAGGGCAACAGGTCGAACAGGTGTGAGTTTGGGTGGGTATTGTCTTTGACGATGTTGAGAGCCCTTCTGAGGCACCGGGCGGTGTAGATGTCCGACAGCGAGGGGAGAGGGCAGCCAATAATCCTTTGCGCTGTTTTGACTGTCCTCTGGAGCCTCACTCTGTCCGCCTCAGTGCAGCCGCTGTACCAGGTGGAGACAGAGTACGTCAGCAGGCTCTCGATGGACGAGTGGTAGAAGGCCAGCAGCAGCTTCCTGTCCAGGTTGAATTTCCTGAGGACTCTCAGGAAGTGCAGACGTTGGCGGACCTTCTTTACCACTGCTGTGGTGTTGTGACTCCAAGAAAGGTCATCGGAGATCTGTACTCCCAGGAACTTGAACGTGTGGACCCTCTCCACACACACGCCTTCGATGCAGAGGGGGGGCGGCAGCGTCTTGTTCCTCCTGAAGTCGACGACAATCTCCTTTGTTTTAGCAGAGTTAAGGTGCAGTCTGTTGTCCTTGCACCAAGTTGTCAGTCTCTTTACCTCCTCTCTGTAGGCTGTCTCGTAACCTTCCGAGATCAGACCGACCACTGTCGTGTCGTCAGCAAACTTGACGATGGTGTTGTTGCCGTGGGCCGGGCTGCAGTCGTAGGTGTAGAGGGCGTACAGGAGAGGGCTCAGCACGCATCCTTGGGGGGAACCGGTGCTCAGCATGAGGGTGGAGGACGTGTAGGGTCCGAGCAACACAGTCTGGGGTCTGTTGGTCAGAAAGTCCTTAATCCAGATGCGTGTGAGGGCAGGGAGGCCGAGAGTGTCCAGTTTGGCGACGAGGATGTCTGGGATGATCGTGTTGAATGCCGAGCTGTAGTCCACAAAGAGCATCCTTGCATAGCTCCGCTGTTGTTCCAGGTGGCCCAGTACAACATGCAGAGCAGTGTCGATGGCGTCCTCAGTGGATCTGTTAGCCCGGTATGCAAACTGGTAGGGGTCCAGAGTGGGAGGAAGGCAGTCCCTGATGTGCTGGAGAACCAGCCTCTCGAAGCACTTCATAATGACTGGTGTGAGAGCAACAGGACGGTAGTCATTCAGGTGGACGGCTGGTGACTTTTTGGGGACAGGAACAATGGTGGAGGTTTTCAAGCAGGAGGGGATGACTGCCTGAGCCAGGGAGCGGTTGAAGATCCTGCAGAAAACATGTGACAGTTGGTGGGCACATGCTCTGAGGACCTTGCCTGGTATTCCGTCGGATCCAGTAGCTTTTCCTGGGGTTGACCGTGTTCCTCTACGATGAGTGGGGGGGAGTTGGAGCTTGAAGTGCGGGGGTGTGATGGTTGGGGCGAGTCAAAGCGAGCGAAGAAGCAGTTAAGCTCCTCTGCCAGCGATGCACTCGGGTCTACAGAGGTCGTGCTGCTGCCACGGAAGTTGGTGATGCTCCGTAGACCCTGCCACACCTCCCGTGGTCTGTTACTGGCAAGGTGGGCCTCCAGCCTCCCCTTGTAGGTTGCCTTTGCTAGCTTGATGCCTTTGCTCAGGTCAGCACGAGCCACCCTGTACTGGGCTTTGTCGCCTGACCTGAAGGCAGCGTCACGGGCCTTGAGGAGAGCGCGAACCCTGCTGGACATCCAGGGCTTCGCATTTGGGAAGGTCCGTATAGTCTTTTGTTGGGACACAGTTTCCATGCAGAACTTGATGTAGTCCAGTACACAATGCGTGTAGACATCAAGGTCCTGATGATCAAAGAGGTCCCAGTTTGTGTCATGAAAGCAGTCCTGTAATTCACTCATGGCGTCGTCACGCCAGGTTTTCACAGTCTTTGTGGTAGGCCTGAATCTGCGCCTGAGAGGGGTGTACGCAGGTGCGAGCTGCAAGGACAGGTGGTCTGACTGGCCGAGGGGGGCGAGTGGGAGGGCTCTGTATGCGTGCTTGATGTTCGAGTACACATGGTCGAGAGTGTTGTCTCCCCTCGTCGGGCACTTGACATGCTGGTGAAACTCTGGGAGTACAGTCTTTAAATTGGCCTTATTAAAGTCTCCCGCTACAATGTGACCGCCATCAGGGTGCGCCCGCTGATGTTTATTGATGACGCACGCGAGTAGCGAGAGCGCCGTGCTAGTGCTAGCGTCGGGAGGGATGTAAACAGCTGTGAGAATCACTACCGTTAGCTCCCTCGGGAGAAAATAAGGCCGGCATTTAACGGACATGAACTCGATGTCGGGGGAAGAGTGCTTCTCGACGATCGTGCTATCGCCGCACCAGTTCTCATGCACGTAAACACAGAGCCCCCGGCCCCTCCTCTTACCGGTGTCCCTCGTCCGATCCGCGCGATGTAGCGAGCGCCCGGCCAGCTGGATGCTAGCGTCGGGGACGTCTGCGTGCAGCCAGGTTTCCGTGACGACGATCACACTGCTATCGCGCACATAGCGGTTTCCCAGGATTTGTAATCCCAGGTCGTCGATTTTGTGGACCACGGATCTGGCGTTGGTGAGGTGCAGACTCGGTAGTGGTTGCCTATGGGGCTGCCGTCGCAGCCGTTGCAAGACACCGGACCTGCAGCCTCGCTTCTGCTTCCTCTCTCTGCGTCGCCTGCGCCGCCTCCCGGTCCCGATGACCAGCCACGGTGAGCCGGGCAGCCTCGCCAGTTCGTTCGGAATTTTGCGATCATAGCAAAATTCCTCTGTGATGGTTATTTCGCATCGATATCCAATGTTCACGATGTCCTGGCGGGTATATCGATGTTGTGCCTCAGTTGATGCCAATAAGAGCAAGCAAACACTAATAAAAAGTAATAAGGAGCACTGTGAGGGGGAGCTGTTAGCCGCTGCGTCCATGCGCGCCGCCATCTTAACATCCAAGGAATTAAAGCAGAGAAGAAATTAGAGACTACAAATAACATTGATGTGTACTTGTTCACTTTGAGGTAGAACTGGTTGAAGTAAAATGAGTCATAAAGTTAGAAAAATAGGAAATAAAAATAAAATTAACATGCTTAAGATTAACAAATTATTGTAAAGTCTGAGTTCCAAATTATGCAGAAATTACTGTGCCACTGAGTAAAATGATGAATGAGGAAAACCTCTAAATGACATTGTCCTTACACTGGACTGATAAAGCATATTCAGCTTTTGTGAAAGGAAACAAGTGTTCGTATGAAGTATGGCACTGACCCTTTGTCCAGATGCAAAAGGCCTTAGTTTTAGTGTAGAAACATGGAGATAAGATGAAACCAATCGCATACTTCTATTCCAAACTAGACAACGTAGAATGTGCATTGAAGCACTGCATGAGAACAGTTAATGCAGTATCTATTGCTGTAGATATAAGATTAAGATAAAGATGGTCTTTTATTAGTCCCACAATCTGGAAATTGCAGAAACAAGTGCAACCATAGTTTTGTTCCATCCTCTGGTTTTGAGAGTACCACGTGCGGTTTCTGCATTGCTTTTGCTGATGAACATGACGTTTTTGTCACCGGCGGGACATTTATAGTGTATGAATACATTGTTATCAAAACCACATCTGATTATAGAGAGATGTACAACATTAAACCCGGCTGTCATTATTATGTCAGGAGGATGGTACAAAACTAGATTGTTATGAGTTAGTAGAAAAAAGTAACCAAAAGTAAAGGCATCAAAAAGATTCGCCTTCAGAAAACGGAGAAGTGCTATTTGTAGATGGAAATAAATAAATAAATAAAATACTGTAGTTGTATCAAATGACACTGGGAAAAAGAACTTAGCAGTTACTCCTCAAATTACTCAGCTCATGCAACAGAATTAGTATCTTAAACAAAAGCGTGTAAACTAAAGAGAGTAAATTGTGTTACTATTTACACATATAGTCGTCTTAAAATGTGTAGCGCATACATTGCATAAGTGTTTTCCTTGAATACACATTGCAGACAATACAGCTAAAGAAGCTGTTGCGGACATACACGTTTTAGTGATAGAAGTCCCAAAGTTAAACAAAGGCTTTGGAGGAAAATGGTGTAACATCGCTACGTGATCTCTGTATGACCAAACAATAATCTTTACAAATGGGCTGCTATATTGAGTCATGGGATAACACATGTCTCAACAGGGGAAATGGTGCATCAGATATTACGTTATTATACGGCTTACGGCTTTAATGCTTATTCGAAACATTTTTGTAGGGCATGTTTAACGTGTGCGAAACACAATTCACAAGGTAATTTGAGTCCACGCAGAGGACGCTTTCCTACACCACAATATCCATTTCAAATTATTCATATGGACTTATTTGATAAAAACCAAAGTGAAGAAAAAAAATAAAATAAATGTTTGGTCATCATAGATGTGAATTCGAAATGGTTAGAACTCTTTCTAACCAACAAATCCAGATGCATTGACAGTGGCAAAAGTACTTTGTAAGGATATCATTCCGAGATATGGTATTCCTGAAAATAATAAACAGTGATAATAGTACCCATTTTGTTAACTAACTTGTGAAAGAGATAGGAATGTTTCACGTTGATTTGAAAGATAATTGTGCTTACCACCCTCAAAGCTCTGGATTGGTGAAAAGAATGAACAAAAAAAAAAAAAGTGAAAAGGCTATGCATTGAGGAAACGGGGAGGCAGTGGACACAGTGTATGGAAATTAGTAAAACTGTTTGTAAAAACGACAAGCACTGTGACTTTCCATTGAATGTTATGCGAGTCGCCTCTCTGTCCACTTTTAAACCTCGCTTGAAGATGAATATTCGGGCCTTTGACTCAGCATGAGACTGTTGCTGTTCTGTTGTTTTTCTGGTATCTACTGTAAATGTGTTTATGTGAGTTAATTTGAGTTATATACAGAGAGTTGCACTGTATTGTATTTCATTGTATTTAGGACCGAGACGTTGTAAAACATTGTTTGGAAGGCCTTATAGAATACCTCAAATTTAAGAACAAATGGGAAATAGATGCTGAAGCAACTTTAGCTGACTACATGTGAAAAGTGTTAGAAAAACAAAGACAGGCACAAATTTAGAGTGGTGAGGATCTTTCTGTCTCCTAGCAGGGCACTAAACTAGTGGAGCCAGGAGACTGGATGCTTGAAAGAAGTTTGAAGATAAGACATATGTAATTACCCAAGGGGGAATGCCATGTTTAGTTTTATTGACAGCTCTCACAGCTGTAAATATAGTAGAAGAGTCAACATTGGTTCATTTGACACATGTAAAAAGGTCATTTTGGTTGAAATCTCCTACAAAGGAGATGAGCGGAAGTCTGATGATAGGGTGGTCTTATTTCATAAGACACCAGACTAAGTAGAGGGGATATTTCAGACAAAATGACCCTGAAGTGGTTAAAAGCAGCTGTTCTATGTTGGATGTATACAATTTTATTCTGATATTTTTGTTGTTGTGTTATATGTGGGAACAACCCAGAGTTACATAAACAAACTATGATGTGACTATAGTACAATACCAACAGTAAGAATCCCAATTACTAATCAAAATGGATTTGCAAACACCAAGCAGATAATTGAAAAAAAAAAAGTGATGGGACATATTTGTGGAGCTTGGACGACATGTTGATAGATTTGAGTTGGAACCATGAGTAATACTCAAGTGGGCAACTATTGGTCCACAGAACAAAGTTACAGGAGAAAGTCTGTACTTTCGTGAAAAGATAGCAATTGGACAACGAGATATCCAAAATAAGCAAATGAAATTGTATTATTGATATTATATTAATGCTTATCTTGATAATACATGTATGGATTGGGTCAGCGTGTATCCTGTGACTAGAGTTGATGTAGATGAACATGTTTTCTATGATAGTTGCTCTTGAAAATTTAAATAGCATTAATGTTGCTGACAGAGCTAAGCGGTTAGGAATCTTTTCACCACCACTGTGTCTGGTTTTGATAGTGGTTGAAATAAACTTCAATCCACTATCAAGAGGGGAAATCTGGTGGTGGTGTGGATATGATAGATCATTTGATAAATCACCCAAAAATGTAAAAGGTTTTGAGACTTAGTGCATATCTGTATGTGTTTTTCATAACTAGGCCCTGCTTATAAATTATTGGTAGTTTCTGGAGAGTGCCATTTCACAAAATGTAATTGATTGATCGTAAATGGTATGTTTTATATTGTTTGTTAATAAACTGTGTGAACTGTCCAATGTCATGACAGGACATCGGTGACGTTAAAAAAGAGAAAGCAGAGTATCACGGCAAAAAAAAAAAAAAAATGATTCAACATACATGGAAGCCATCGGTGTTCTCCTTAGTGTAAGTAAGTAAGTAAGTGTAAATTAACAGATCAAGTAACAGGATTTGAGTCCTCGAACGAAGAACAAAGAACGCAGACAGGTCAACTGCATCATCACAACGTGCAAAAATTAGGTAATTGGACGCAAAGTGGGTTTGAAACTGTGCATGAACGGCTATCAACCAATCTCTAATGGCATTCCGAAACAGGATGACTGTTGATGTATTGTTGGATGAGAGAGGTGGTGTTTGTGCTATGTTCGGTGAACAATGTTGCACATTTATTCCCAACAACACAGCGGTGGGTGGTCGTCTAACCAGGGCCATAGAGGTCTCAGGACTCTTCATGGTAAAATGAAAGGACAACTGGTCTGTGTATATATATATATATACACATATATATACACAAATATATATATATATATATATATATATATATATATTTGTTACTTTGGAATAAAGACATTAAATTGATGTAATTTTGTTTTATAAAAATGCTGTAGTTTTTTTCTCTGAATACAACCTACAAACGGTTAAAAAGGACATTCTGAAATGGTTTTTTTTTGGGCTATCAAATATTTAGTTTGACACTCAAACCGCACACTATTCGTGTCAATTTGTTTGGTTCTATCTCCATGAGTATTTTTTTGTGGTGCATCAAAAGCGTGTTTTAACTTACTTAGGTAAGACAGGTTTAGTGGAGAGATGAGGCCAAACAGCATCACACATCTATGTGCAAGAGATGGCAACTGACAAAGAACCTTCACACCTACAATAACTGCCCCGATGTAATGTGGTGGCTGAAGATCCTCTTCCTCCCGGACAACAAACACCACCATGGTGCACTTGGCAGGCTCTTGATCCAATTCATCCTACAGACCACCATGATAAAAGACAAATTCATTAGAGTTATTTAGATGAAATTTTTTTCCACCATGAAAAAAAAACAAACAACATATATATGTGTGTGTGTGTGTGTGTGTGTGTGTGTTTATATATATATATATATATATATATATATATTTTTTTTTTTTTGGAAGCATCTTTCAGGACACTCAAGGCCACTGTACAGAGTAAAATACGAAAGTAAAAACACAAATACGGATAGAAACACCAACACGTAAATCAAGCAGGATAAAATACAATAAAGTGGATGAGGGACATATCTGGAATTGGAGAGAGTAATTAAGGCGGAACAGATTGGTTTTGAGTTTAGTTTTAAACACAGGGAGGGTGGTGCAATTACAGAGGTCAGGTGGAGAGAGTTCCAGAGCTGGAGAACCGAATCGCTGAAGGCTCTGTCCCCCATGGTGGCAGGCAAGGGGTGGAGTGAGGAGGATGAAGACCGGAGAGCGCGGGATGGAGTGGGAATATGGATGATGTCTGAAAGGTAGGGAGGGGCGAGGTTGTGAAGAGATTTGAAAGTCATGTGTCATGTCATTATCCACACCGCTTATCCGGTACAGGGTCACGGGAGGGTGCTGGAGCCTATCCCAGCTGACTACGGGCGAAAGGCGCACTACACCCTGAACTGGTCGCCAGCCATAGATTTGAAAATATATAGAAGAATTTTGAAAATGATTTGTTGATTGACTGGAAGCCAGTGGATCTGCTGAAGGATGGGGGGTTGATGTGATAGGTGGAAGGTGATTGGAATCCATTGCACATCCTTGAGGCACCCTAAAGCTCCCGTATGTCTGTCACTGAGTCTTGAATTTTTACTTAGTAAACTGAATTTGAGCATATGCAGTATTGAATTTTTGGTGAGGAGACCTTTTTTTTGAGGAATTAAAAACGCATTTTAAAGTCCTACATTCAAGTTTATTGGGATATAGTTCTTAACAAAAACATTATGATCGAAAAATTCAGAATCAAATTAAAAATATACAATTTATGTAATTCGAATTCAGTTTTTCAATTCAATAATTCAGTGTTCAATTCAAAACATTCAGGTTTCAATTCAAATATCAAAGTTAAGATATTCACATTCAAATAACCAATATTCAGATTTAGTTTCAAGTGGGACAAATATCAGACCATAGTCCAGCAATTAATCCAAACTCTGTGTCAAATTAAGTGATGATTGTACTGCCTTTATTATTTTAGAGGAGGAGTAATACCTGCTGCTGTATCTTCTAGTGCTGGACGATTAATCAAAATTTAAATCGTGATTTAGATTTCTTAATTTTGAAAATGTTCTAATTGAGGGAAAAATGTTTCAGATTAAGAAAGAGTTCAAACAAATTACATATGTTCAATTTGAGAGAACCTGGCTAACCAAGATGGAACTTTACACCCTGGAATTGAAGGAGATACTTGGGAAAAAAAGGCCGAGTTACTGGCACTGAAATAAGACCTATGCTCAGTTCACTCAGTCATGTAAGAGGGTTGTGTTTTATTACTGCAAATAGAATTTGCATCAAACTATTTTGGATAAGTCCATCATAAGCATTAACAGAATAAAACAATAAAAGATCTGTTAGAGCTTATGGATATCTTGCTATTTTTTTTATTTAAAGTTGAGATGCACTTTTTGGGATGTAAGCAATGCATATGTGAGCTTTTATTTATTTAAGACACTTAATCATCTTGTGTCTTTTTAAATAGCAAAACGTTGAAGCTGGAAGGGAGGGCATAATCCATTCCTTGATGAAATTCCTCGGACAGTCTGCAGAGGAACTCATCACGGACTACCAGGTAAATTACAACAGTATTACGTTTTTAAAGCTGCAATTAACTCATAGACTGTGCAGCAAACATTTTTATTTGTCACAATATTCAAATAAATTAATTGCTGCCAGTATGTGACCTGCTCTGGCTAAAGGGTTGGAATTTGGCAAAGGTTACTTTCGGGTAATTGACAAAATAAATCAGAAGGTCCAAAGTTTCGATTTTGAGATTTCGACAAAAATCCTATCCTTGAGGTTGAGGTTTCTATTTTAATTTCCGTTTTCATTGCCCTTTTTATTTATTTTTTGATTCTCATATATGCTGTTATAAACATGTAATGCAGATTGCAAATACTGTCACATATCACTGGTGTCCGGCTGAAACATGTTGTCATAATTTGAGTAATTTCATGTTTTTCTAGATCTAATCTATTGGTCAATCCACACGAGTGGGTGTTACTTGTAAATATTACTGACCAATCTCAAATGTTGAAAATGGTTTGCTCTCTTTGGATGATGCAGTGTTAATGATTGCAAAAACGTGCCATTGGAAGTCTCCTGCAAGGTGAAGATTCTGGAGCTTCTTGGATACTGCCTGAAGACAGCGATATTCAGAACTATAAAAAGCAAACACAAATTTGGGACATTATGCACCTAACCATGGATGTATATGCTCTTTCAGGAAGTCAGCAGAGAACAAGCAAAAGAGGACCAGGCCAAGCAAGTACTGAAGGTCTATGTCAGGGGTGTCAAACTCATTTTTATGGACGGGCCACATCGTAGTTGTGGTTTCCCTCAGAGGGACTGTGAACCCATATAAATTGATTGGAAAGCCAGTTTTGAAATCAGAAGCTAGTAAGTAATTGTTCAACAATTTTTCAATTTATTTTAAAAGGGGAGGATTGGTAACAAATAATTGGCAATATCTCATATCTCAGTGTTGTTGTGAAGAAAATATGCTAGAAACAGGAAGTTGATGCAGATGATTTGCCCTTTGCGGGCAACATAAAATTAGGTTGTGGGCCAGATCTGGCCCCGGGGCCTTGAGTTTGACACACGTACTCTATGTCTTCCAAGCAAGTGAGGGACAAGAAGACACATCCCATGCCTCTGTTTCCATTGTTGCTTAAGAAAATGAGGTTGTGGAAATGTTGCCAGTCTCCTGCTCATGGGAATTAACTATGCGCTGAACTTACTAAATTTGCAGTACCCGTTTGAGGTGCATCAGAAGCTCTTTCTTGAGATAGATGGCCTGAAACTTGCACTCGGAGTCCATTCCCTGACTCTCCATTGAATGTTAGGCAAGCCCCCTCTCTGTCCACTTTTAAAACGTTTTGAAGACACATTTTTATTCTTTAGCTTTCGACTCAACATGTGACTGTCGTTGTTCTTCTTGTATCTACTGTACGTGTTTTAATTTGTGTTCTAATTTCCTGCTAATTTATACAACACCGTATGAAAAACACTTTGTTACAGCTCCAACTATTATAATTGCAAGTTATTTGTACATGGGTATTTCTTGTTTCGTGGACTAATACTGTGCGCAAATGCAAATGCTCGGCCTTTTATCACAAAAAATGTCCGAAGGGCAAGATCTTAATTCCTCCTCTAATATAAAACCTTCCCGAAGAACAAATCGTATAATTCTAACTTGCTAGATTTAGTCCAATG